>NC_141624.1:20788420-20975920 GCF_047967505.1 Dipteris shenzhenensis | reverse complement strand
TTGGGTCCAGCCATGGCAAGAGTGAACATGATGCATGTGGTGCTGTTATTAAGCAAGCTCTATTTAAACACCAATTAACATGCCCTCAAGAAAAACTCAATGATGCCCATGATGCTGTAACATGGCTTATAGCCAACATCTCCATAGGCATGCATTCAACATACAATAAATAAAGCCTTAAGAATAGTGTAGTACGTAGAGTGTTCCATGAAGTGAAAGTGGATGAAGTGCAAAGGAAAAGGTGGCACGATTGTGAGAATATCAAAGGAGTCTGTGATCTACATATCATATGGGACTTTTCAAACAACCAATTGATTTAAAACTAGAAAACTTTCTTGTTTTTACAGTGCATGCATCATAGGGGATCATGAAGATTGTGAGAACATTACAATTGTGAAGACATGCGAGCGAGTTCAGGTTTTCCTTGCACATTCAGATGGAGTGACAAACAATGACTCGCCACAGTTTGGGGAGAGTTTTGATGATCTCATTGACTGTTTAGAAGAGGGGGATAACTTTGCAGTTGTCGCTGCCTCCAGGGAGAATGAGCAAGATGACCCATACTTTCTGTTGTAGTGCACAAACCCTAAGCACAAGGTTGAGGTAGCATTTAAGGATAAATGGAGAACAAACTATGAGAAGTGGGATGTAGTAGTCGGAGCTTTTTGGTACAAAAAAACATCCAAGAGGAGTCACAATTATGAACTGCTACATAAGAGTCCATAAACATTTGTGTACTGTCATCTAGTAAGAGCTATTAAGTTCGAGATGCAACCTATGCCATAATGAAAGAAGGACAAGAGTGTCTTCAAATTAGATTTAGACATCTTGGGGTGTCTTGGAGCGGTGGGCGAGGACGACTAAGATAGTACTAAGAAAATGTAGTCTCATTGCAAGGAAACAATATTCCACTTATCTTCGAAAATGGAAAATGTATTTGAGACTACGCTTCTTTTAGTAAATCCCAAACTAACCACCGCACTTGTTTTTGTAAATCCCAAAAGATAAATCCCATGCTTGTTTTTAGTATATCCCAAATGACCACCACACTAGTTTTATTAAATTGCTTTTGTAAATCCCAAATGATAAATTCCATGCTTGGTTTTAGTATATACCAAACAACCACCGCACTCGTTTTATTAAATCCCATAATGAATCCACATATCCACAAATCCATTCATCTTGTAATAATAGAAGAAAACCATTGCGAATGAATACTTGCTATGCAACTCATCAGGTTGCATTTACCCTCATACAATTCTTCATCAGATCCATTTAATGCGAAGGGGGTTTGGTTCATGTATACAAATTCCAAATGCATGTTCGGCTATGCACCAATAGTGCCTGGCCCTTAAAAACAAAAATCCACCTCTCCCCATATGTTTCTATTGCAATACAACCTTACAACACTTCTTGCTCCCATTCTTCGAAGTTGTACAAGAGTGCCCAAAAGTCTTCAAAATCAAGAGCAAGTTTAATAGCTTTATTAAGCTAGGCTTTAGTCTTCTCAACCTTGCAACACTTCTTGCTCCCATTCTTCAAACTTGTACAACAATGCCCAAAAATCTTCAACATCAAGAGCAAGTTTTATAGCTTGATTAAGCTAGTCTTTAGTCTTCTCAACCTTGCAACACTTTTTGCTCCCATTCTTTAAACGTGTACAATAGTGCCCAAGAATCTTCAACATCAAGAGCAAGTTTAACAACTTGATTACGCTAGTCTTTAGTCTTCAACCTTCCACTCATGCCACAACAATATTGCAATTGTTGCAATTATGTAGGGGTCATGCTCACATATTTTAAACCATCAACACCTATTGCTTTCCTTTGATGCTATGTCAATGGCTATCCACCATTGGTGGGGCTTTCTTGCAATGCCTTCTGCAGGAGGACCTTTGATTCTTTGTTGTTTCCACCTATAGCCTCATAACGAATGGTGCTTGGCATAGTTTTAGACCTTGAGGATTCATCAAACTTAGTTTTGTCAACATAGCTCTTGCCTTGCTCAATCCACACACTTTTTACTCAAGATGGCTCACAACCCCCCCCCCCACGATACTAAAGTACTATTTTTTTACCTTCCTTTTTGGAAGAAATTGAGAAGTTTCCTTAATCTTTTTGTCCTCTACCTTGCTTCTTTACCTTCCATAACCTCTTTCAAAGCTTTGACATCCTCCACTTGTATGAATTTATCCTTTCATCTCATAGATTGAATATCATTGTAGCTGAGTCATTGACAACAACCACTTTCCACTTTATTACTGTTAAATTACACGACGTAGCGGAACAGAAATTGAACAAAGAATAGAGAGTACACAGAAAACTGAAGATATACCTCAGATAAACAAAATTTTCCTTCAATACTAATGTAGTATAGAAGATGGCTCCGTCCACTTGTGCGCTCCCATAGTGGAGCTTAGATGGCGATTTAGACAGATACTAGGTGAAGAGCTACTAGTTGGAAGATCTGATCTGGTACAATGGACTGGGGAGGTCGCCTCTTTATAGCTATGAGGGCACTAGTCGGATCAACGTAGTCAGTGGAACCGACCAGTCAACCTAGTTGGTGAAATCGACCGATCAACCTAGTCGATCGAACCGACTAGTCATCTATGGAATATTCAAGGAATATTCCCTATACTGACTAGACGTCTATGGAATATTCAAGGAATATTCCTAGACATCAGCAAGAGTAAGGGGCTCCCACACAATCAAGACAATGTGCCTCGTTGTGCTATCAACTTACCTACCCTGCCTAGCCCATAGGCTAGACTCACATAGATCACCTTTCTACCATCAACGGTTTCATTGATAGACCTCATCTGACATGCAAGTCAAGATCCATCCAGTGTCTCGGGCTCACACATGGCTTCTCCTCATATGGGGGCCTTACAACTTGAGCACCTTGGACCACTGGTGGTTACTAGGAGGGTGGGGCATTGAGCATATCTAACACCCCCCCTCAATGTCCACCCGTAGGTCAACTACCTTCTCAGCTTAATGCCGAGTCTCTAAAGATGACCCTGAAGCTGATCCTTCTCGAGTGCCTTGGTGAAGATATCTACTCCATTTTGCTCTTGTTGGACAGTAGACCAATTCCACTATCCCAATCGAATCATGCACATAGTGATACTGAATCTCTATATGTTTTGTGCGTGCATGAAACACTAGATTTTTAGCAATGGCCATGCAACCTTGATTGTCGCACCTCATCATAGTTGCCTCATCCTCTTGCACTCCCATGTGCCATAAGATCTTCCTCAGCCACACTGCTTCACAAGCAACAAAACATGTTGCCTTGTACTTAGCCTTGGTAGAAGACAATGCCACTATTGGTTGTTTCTTACTGATCCAAGAGAAGATACCTGAACCTAAAGAGAAACAATATCCAGAAACTGATTTCCCGAAATCAACATCTCCAGCCCGATTTGAGTCACAATGACCAGCCAACGAAGTGCTCGTACCATAGGTGATGCCATAATCAAGAGTGCCCTTCACATACCTGAGCACCTGCATCCCTGCATTCCAATGATTCTCTTGGGGCTTATTGGAGAACCTGCTCAAAACGCCAATAGCAAAACTGATGTTCGGTCTGGTATTACACAAATAGATGAGACTGCTGACCCCAAGTTCTTGTACCTCTCGATGTCTGCCGGTGGTGAGGCATCCTCCATAGACAGCCTCGCATTTACCTCCATAGGTGTAGCTATCTCCTTGCACTCGGACATACCAAATGCCTTCAAGATCTCCCTTGCATATTTCTGCTGAGAGATGAAGATCTTGCCTGGCTCTTGCCAGACTTCAATCCCCAAACAATAGTGCATCAAGCCTAAGTCTGTCATCTTAAACTTTTGACAAAATATGAAGAGGGGAGAGAAGAAGAGTGGAGATGAGGAGAGAGGGCACTGCTAGAGAGCACACCACAAATGACTAACTGTACACTAGATTTAGTTGAAAAAATAGAATATATACAAACCCTTTTAGGGTTAGGGTTAGGGGATCTAACCCTTTCCTTTATAGCACTCTATAAGGTTAGTGCTATGCACATATGATCACGTGATGGTGCTATGCACACATGATCACATGATGTTGAGCGTGAACTCTCAACACCTTCCCTCAAGATCAACATCATGTTGGCCTTCCCTCAAGATAATGATTCTTGGGAATTGAAGAAGGACTGAGCATTACATTCCATCACATCCCTTTAATGGGAATGTCCTTCCTCTGCATCAAACCAAGAGCTAGTCAGTGTTTCTCGAATAGCTCTTTACCGAGTGGCTTGGTAAAGATGTCTGCAACATTCTCTTTGCTATCATAATGCTACAGTGTGATGTCACCAAGTAACACTCTTTCTCTGATGAAGTGCTCTCTGACATCAATGTGCTTTGTCCTAGGGTGATATACTAGATTCTTGGCCAATGCTTGAGCCGATTGATTATCACAGTATATTATTGTTGGCTTTGACTCATCAAAGTAATTTGTTTCTAACAATAGTCTTCTGAGCCATATAGCCTCATGCTTCAGTCAAAGATAAAGAAACAGTTGGCTCTTTGTTTGATAACCATGATATAGCACCTTGACCAAGGAAAAATGCATATCCCTGTGTCATCTCCTGGTCTTATGATCTCCAACATAGTCACAATCACAGTATCCATGCAACCGTGGATGACTTCCTCTATATTCTATCCCAAACTGTTTTGTACCTCTAATGTATCTCAAGACTCTTTTGGCTGCATTCCAATGAAACTGTTTTGGATTTGCCATAAACTGTGCTAGTGAGCTTACTGCATAGCAAATATCTGGATGTGTGATTGTCAGATATATAAGAGATCCGATGAGCTGCCTATAGTATCTGTCATTGACTGTAGGCTTTTCTGAATCTTTAGTAAGTTTCAAACTCTGTTCCATGGGAGTGGCTGCAATCTTGCAATCTAACATATGAAACTTCTTCAGGAGACTGTCAACATACTTGAGCTGACTCATGAATGTGCTATTTGAATCTCTCTTGGACTCAATTCTAAGACAATAGTGCATAAGTCCAAGATCTTTCATGTCGAACTCTGCAGATAAGTCTTGTTTTAGTTTTTTGATGAAGCTATCCTTGCTTCCTGTCACAATCAGATCATCTATGTACAAAAGTGCAATAGTAATGTCTTCCCCTTGAACTTTGTAGTAGAGAGTATGATATGCATTGGATTTCATGTATCTTATATTAGCAAAATACTTGTCGATTCTGCTGTACCAACTTCTAGGTGCTTGCTTTAAGCCGTAGAGACTTTTCTTGAGATGGCAAACCTTATTCTCCTTTCTTGGTTCAACATAACCTGCTAGTTGTTCCATGTAGACTTCCTCGTCTAGATAACCATTGAGAAATGCATTCTTGACATCGAGCTGATACACATTCCATTTGCTGAGTGTCGCTAGTGATATCAAGAACTGTATGGAATCCATGTTTGCTACTGGAGCATAAGTCTCATCATAGTCATGACCATATTGTTGTGCAAATCCTTTTGCAACTAGTCTGGCTTTGTATCTCTGAATACTGCCATCTGGATTATACTTCACTTTGTATACCCATTTGTTTGCTATGGCTTATTTCCTAGTGGAAGGTCACATAATTCCCAAGTGTTATTTTTATACAAAGCATCCATTTCTTCATTCCTAGTAGTTTGCCATTTTGGCTTGTCTACTGTGTCTTCGAAGTAGACTGGCTCTTTTGTAGCCATGATGGTAGCCATAAGAGCATAGTTTGTGGTTTCCACCTGAATTGCTTTGCCTTTCTAAGCATATGTTTGTTGGCTCTTTCCTACTGCTTTCGTAGGTAAAGCTGGGTATTCTATGTTGCAGGGTTCCGAGGCTTTTTGTCACCTACAGATATATTGGGATTGTCATTGTAGTATATGTGTAGCTTAGGACCTCGAGTCGTGTTCCGGTGAGAGATGTAGGCTTAAGTGTGGTAAGCAAACAAAGTGCAAGCATGTGTAAAAAGGCACGTAAACCATCGTTGTTGGGGTAATGAAGGCTTTCGCCTTCATTGGGGGTTGTAGGGTTTAGGAGGAGTTTAAGGGTTCAGAAGGAGGTTCTAGGGTTTAGAAAGAGTTCAAGGGTTTAGGAGAAGTTCCAGGGTTCAGAAGGAGGTTCCAGGGTTCAGAAAGAGTTCCAGGGTTAGAAGGAGTCCAGGGTTAGAAGGAGGATTCAAGGTTCAGAGTAGAATACATGGTGGAGAACTCGTCTCCCTCGTAGATCATGGAGTTTAAGGGTTTTAGGAAAGCATAGGAGTGGGAGAGGAAGAAGGTGTAAGAGCATGGGTGAAAGAAGAGAGAGGAGGAAGGAGGAGGAGGGAAGAGGAGGAGGGAGGGGGAGGAGAGAGGAGGAGGAGGAGGAGGGAGGAGGAGGAGGAGGAGGAAGGAGGAGGAGGGAGGAGGAGAGGGAGAGGGTGGGTTGCAGGGTTGGAGGAGAGGGGAGAAGGGTTGCAAGGTTAGGACATGCTTTTGGACGTGCAGTGCAGGGAAGCATGGACACTTGAGAAAAATGCTTGGAATACCAATGTAGACTCAACACAATGCCCCAAGAGTGTGGGCTTCATTCCATTATGGGGTATTTATACAAGTTGGAGAGCTTCTCTCTCTGCATGCAACACAAAGTCGTATCACAAAGTTGTAACACAAAGTTGTGTCGCAAAGTCGTAACACATTCTCTCTCTTCATGTAGAAGTTGTAACACAAAGTTGTTACACAAAGTTGTAACACAAAGTTGTAACACAAAGTTGTAACACATTCTCTCTCTTCATGTTGACAAACTCATAACACAAAGTTGTTACACAAAGTCGTAACACAAAGTTGTGTCTCAAAGTTGTAACACAAAGTTGTTACACCTTCTCTTTCTTCATAAGTTCATGTTGGCACAGAGTCAACATACTCCCGGATCCATTTTATTACCCGTCCTCGGGTTATGGCTTATTGCGATCACGTACCTGGGTTGCCATGTTTTTAGTCCAGTGGCTGTGGAACTTGTGTCGTGCCAGTCGATCCTGCTGTAGAGCCTTAGCACCATACAATTTTTGCGCAGTTTCCAGGTAGCCTGTATCTACCATTTGCTCGAACAGAGATATGTGGCGTGCCTCCAAGAAGATCACTCTTTGATATAGTCAGCTCGTAATCTGAGCATCAATCCGTTCATTAGGATTAAAGCTGAGTGGAGGCAAATGGGAATCAAGGTAACATGGGACCTCCAGAATTAATGCTAATGTTTTGCAGAATATGGCACTTTGGCAAAGGAAGCGATCAATGTTGCCGCGCATTATTTGTTCATGCTGCTGAAGTGCTCGGATCATGGTGCCTTGGATATTCCATTCTACACCAGAGTAGGGTTCGATCATTGGCCAATTAATGACTCGATCTTTAGCCAAAGTGTGTATATTGGCTTCCCATTTTTTACGCCGTGGAACTGCATAGAACTTGGGATGGGTTCTGAGACATGGAGGTGCCCATAAGTACTCCTTTAAGAAGATTACATCAAAGAGCTTGGGATGGCACCAATCAGGTTGTGGATCCAATTTGCTAATCCAACCTTCACTTATTTGATGCTGACGAAGATTGGTAGGAAAGTTACCCAGGATCCATCCACCGCGAGTTTTCATATCAGGATATTTGCTCCAAAATTCCTTAATGGGGATACTGGGAAGTGGTATCTCATCAAAATCATACCCATCATTGGAACTTGGCATGGGTGTACGAATTGGATTATCCAGATCCTAATATTCAAAATCAAATACTGCATCATTTTCTGCTGATGGAAGCACCAGAAGTGTCAGAGGTGATGACGGGGCCGGGAGAGAATCAGGGGACATGGGGGAGAAATATGGCTGAGTGATAGTGGCAGAAGGGGGAGCAGAGGGGAGGGGGGGAAGAAATGGGCAAATGGTTTGAGCAGCTTGGTAATCCTCAAGGGTAGAATTAGCAAGGGAGGGGAAAAAGCTAGGTATGAGGGGCTCATAAGTTTGTGACTGTTGGGTAAGTTGAAAATGGTGAGGGGCATGAGCAAAGAGACGATGGAGGGAATAGATGTTAGGATGGAGCTCGGGGAAGGTTAAGAGGGTGGTAGCAGCAAGGGGAAGTGAGGTTATGATGTTGGCAGAAAGAGTGGTTAGATATGGAAAGTTGGATGTGAGATAGGCCTTGTCATCTTCCGACACTTCTTTTTGCTGGTGCGATGGGATGATCAGCTGCATGGGTTGGATGTCGGTTATGTCGTGCCGTGCAAATAGTAGGGATGGCCTTTGTAGCAATGGCAACAAACCTGCAATAACCCTGAGGGGAGGACTACCCATGAGGTAGACATATGCAATGAAAGCATCCGTCCTGAGTGTTATAAACCCGGCATGTGTAGACAGGCAGAAGATATTCTTCTCATCTTCAGACAAGTCTTGGCAAATTATGCGCAAGGTTTTAATCCCGATTGATCGTTTCCAGTTGATTGTTGGATGAGCAGATATGATCCGGAGTTGGAGTTGCTTCCATTGGATAAGCACGCATCCGTTGAGGTGATCTTCCATTTGTAGAGCAGCCACAAGCTCTTCATACACCACGGTTGTGCATTGTAGTGGGGCGTCATTGGTGTTGTCTTCCAATGCCTCACTGTTGTGCACTAGCAATTGGAGTTCAAGCTTGGAGATGGCTATTTTTTGGGAGTGCATCTCATTCATTTTTTCTTTGTACTGATGGTAGATGGTTGTGTATGCCTCCTTAAGCTTTTTCATTTGCAAGGTGACCTTTGCCTGTTGAGGAATGTCTTCAGTGGTATTGGACCATTGGTCCAAGAACTGGGCTTGTGAAGTGCTGGCCTCTTGAACAGTAGCAAGTTGGTCTTTTAAGAGTCGGCATTCCCTTGTAAGCTCATCAATGCCAAAGGCACGTACTGCCAAAGATTGTTGCATGTCTTCAAGCTTGTCCTTGCAATCCTGAAGCTCTTCTTCTTTGTGAATGAGAGTGAGTCGAGCTTGTGCCACTACCTCTGTTTGTTGCGCATGTGCAGATGTCAGGGAGTTATAGGAGGTCTGTAGGATTGCCATTGCTTCTACTGCTGCAGTCAGCTGTGTTTGACCTTGGTGGAGGCTGGAGGTCACATCCCTTACGGCCTTCTCTTGAGCTTGGAGAGTCTGGTTCATGTGCACTTCTTCTACCTCCTTCTCATCTATCTGTGCCCAAAGTGCCTTGACCTCTATGGCGATTGCCTGGAATTGGTCTTCAATTTCTGATGCTGTCTGGCTTTCCAATTCTCTTGCATATGCTTCCTTAGCCAAGCTAGTGAAGAGTTCTGACATTTGGATCATTTGGCTAGCTTGATGTTGGAGAATGACAGATGGTGATGAGGTCTGGCGATATTGCTGATACAAGTTGTGCCCATGTAGCCATCCCGAGGATTCTGTAGTACTTGGGGGAGGTTGTTCCAATGGTATTTTAGTTCCTTGTATACAATAGTCATACTGCTGATCTTGCACGAGCTCTCCTTAGGGCTCATCGACTGGCATGGCGTCGATGGGCGGTTCGAGTGCTGATGTGGTCTCAAGCTCTGGTGCTGATCGTTCCTCAGGTTTAGGTGCCAACCTTGTCTCGAGCTCGGGCTGGTGCTGTTGACTTAGTGGTTGCAATTGTGCATCGAGCTGAAGCATTTCCTAAGGCAATTCCGCAATCCTGCTTTCTAGAATGGGTACTTCTGTTAAGGCATCTGTACTTATCAATGTGATAGCTGGAGCAGTTGATGATGGCTCCCATACTGGTGAGAAGGGTATGTCCAACTCCTCAATTGGCTTTGGAGACTGGGGCAGAGTCATTTCTCTTTCTTGTAGTTCTTTTTTGATGATTATAGCCAATAAGTGCGGAATTTTACATTTCTGGCCTGAAGAACCATCGAGTTTTTTGGTAAAGAAAATGACGAAGTGTTGGACCCAGTCTTGTTTGAGCTTCCTACTCAGCAAAACAAATGTGCGGAGTGGAAGGGAGCGTTCCTTGCCGTTCTTTATTCCCAGGATGGTGGATAGAAATTGTGCTGCTTCCTTGAGGCGAGGGTCAAGGATTGTGTGAAGCAAGATGCCATCTCTATGGATCAGGGTACCCTTGGTGAGGAGAGACTGTACTTCGATAAACTTTGCATCAGCAGACCGTTTAGGGTATTCGCCACCTTGTTTTGGTAGAGAGAAAGCCCTTTGAATGACTATACTGTCGAGGATAATGTTCAGTGGGCTCTCCTGTACAGTGATTGTACCGTACTTGCCATCCGTTGCATTGCTGGAGTAGTAAGAGTGGAGAAAGTCCTTGATGTAGGTGGTCATGATAGGACTGTCCTCCAAGGATTTGAGGCTCTCATGCAAATTGCCTAGACCCCGTTGCTCTAAGTAAGATGTTGCTTCCTGGGAAAGAGCATAAGTCGATGTGGGTGGCCAGACAAGTTCCAATGATTGGGCCTTGTTAACGGTTGTGTAGGCCGGCTGTGACTGGGGTGGCATTTGTTCTGCTTGGACATGCACTGAATCTTCTTCGGATCTATCGCTTTGGACCACGAACGCCTGTGGTCTCCGTGGTTGAGAGGATGTAGATGGCTGCGAACTCTGGAGGGGGTCCCGTGGTTGAGGCGGTGGGCTCTTTCTGTGCATCCTCTTTAGTGGCGGCATCTTTTCTGAACCTGCATCCATGTACATGTAGTGTACCATTGATTGGCATGCCTGTATGACCTTTCTGTGTGTGTGTGGGAGAGAGATCCTTTTTTTTTTAAAAAAAAATATTACATTCTTTGAGAGTGTGGAATGAAAGTGTGGGGTACAATTATTCATGCAATCAGCTATGTGTCTAAGCGAAAGCGTGTGAGTGCACGTGACGTAGTAGCTAAGTAGGAACTAACTATATGCTTTTTTTGCTGGGATTTTCATAGGGCAGCTAGAACTCATCATCACTTCTGAGCTCTAGGTAAAATCGATTGAGGCTACCTATATGTGCGAAGACGTACATATGCAAGTGAGTGCTCGTGATACAATCTAATCCTAACTAAGGAAGACTTGGTTTCCCAAATCTTCGTTTTTGTCGGGGATGGCTTGCGTGTTGATGTAGTAGCGCTTCAGTCGGCTCCCGTTTATTGTTGTGTTAAATTGGACTCCATCTAGTGTTTCAAGTAGCATAGCTCCGATGGGATTCATCTTTCGTACTCGGTAGGGTCCTTGACCTAGATACTTCAGTTTTCCCTTGTGTAGTTTGGCATTGTATAACAGGACTAAGTCGCCTTCCTTGATGTCTTTAGCTTTCAGATTCCTGTCAAACCATGCCTTTCTTCGACGTTTTTCTGTTGTCATGGCATGATAAGCGACTAGTCTTGTCTCTGTATGCTTTTCCAACTAACAGAGCCTTTCTTTCAAGGACTCATGATCACCCATGCGTTCCTGTATTGCGATGCGTAGACTTGGTATTACAAATTCGAGTGGGACCACGGCTTCAAGGCTGTACACCAATTGAAAAGTTGTGTTCCCTGTACTGACCTTGAATGTGGTTCTGTATGCCCATAAGGCTGCATTCAGTTTCTCTGCCCAATCAGAACGCTGCAGTTCTACTACCTTGGTGAGGATATTGCATATGATTTTGTTTGTGGATTCTGCTAGTCCATTCCCTTGGGGGTAGTACGGTGTGCTTTTTCTATGGATGACCATGAAGCCAGACAACAGTTCTTGGATTACCTCATTGACAAAATGTGTGCCTCTATCCGACACAATTTCAAGGGGGCATCCGAATCGGGTGATCACATGTTTGTATAAGAATCTTGCTGTGCTTTTGGCATCTGCCTTTCTGACTGCAGCCCATTTTGTAAAGTAATCAGTTGCCACAATGATGTAACGTGCCTGTGTTCCTTTTGCTGCTGGATGTATGGGACCCACATAATCAATCCCCCATTTTTCAAATGGCTGTTGTGCAACAACTATTGTTAGGGGATTGAAGTCTTTGTGTTGTGTTTTAATAGTTCGTTGGCATACATCACAGCCTTTTACATATTCATAGGCATCTGCCCACAGTGTTGGCCACCACTAGCCTGCGAGGAGAACTTTTCTTGCTGTGGCTTCCCCTTGGAAGTGTCCTCCTGCAATGCCTTCATGGACTTCACTCAGGATTGGCAGGATCTCATGAGGCATTACACATCTTCTTAATATCTAGTCCTTGCCCATCTTGTATAGTTGTCCTGCAATGAGTTGATAGGGTGCAGCCTTTAGAATCAATTTTCTGGCATCTACTGCTTTCATGTCAGGGGGTGGTCTTCCTGCCATCAAGTACCCAATGATATCTCCACACCATTCTGGAACAGCATCTATTTGAAATAGTGTGGCATCTGGTAAGTCGTCTTCTATTCCAGTGGCTTCTTCTCCTGTCTTGACTCGAGATATGTGATCGGCAATGTAGTGTTGGGCACCTTTGCGGACCACGATTTTGAAGTTGAATTCTTGCAGCAAGAGGAGCCATCTGGTTATTCTTCCGGTGGTACACGGACGGTTCACAAGATAAAGCAATGCTTGATGGTCGGTGTAGAAGACAAAATCATTTGCGAGTAGATAGTGCCAAAATTTCTTCACACTGTACACCATTGCTAGGGCTTCTCTTTCTGTGGTTGTATAGTTGATCTCTGCATCATTGAGTTGTCGACTGGCGAAGTAGACGGGGTAGTCTTTCTTATGTTCACCCGGTTGACAAAGCACACTCCCAATTGCATACTTGGATCCATCAGTATGAACATGAAAATCAATATCCCAATTGGGAGATATAAGGATGGGTGCTGTGATTAGGCGCCACTTTAAAAGCTCAAAGGCTTGGTCGCACTCTTCGATCCAGAAGAACTCTACTAATAATTTGTAAAGTGGTCTAGCTATCATGGCATATCGCAATATAAATCTTCTATAATAGCCGGCATGTCCCATAAAGACCTGTACACCTTTGGAATTTGTAGGAGGAGGCAATTCCATGATGATTTTGATTTTGTCCATGTCAGTTGCAATCCCATGTTGAGAGACGATGTGTCCCAAAACAACTCTGTGGGTGACCATGAACTGGCATTTTGTTGGATTTAGGGAGATGCCATACTCCCTGCATTTGATTAGTACTTCTTCTAGACATTTGAAGTGGTCCTGTTTGGTTGAATGGATGCACAAATCATCCAAGAACACCTGTAAAAACTTGTTCAAGAATGACTTGAAACCTGTGAACATGACTCGCTGGAATGTGGCTGGGGCATTACAAAGGCCGAATGGCATGACTCTATATGCAAAAATACCCCATTCTGTAGCAAATGCTATTTTTGATTGGTCTTGAGGAGCAATTTGCACTTGGTTATAGCCACTGAAGCCATCCAAGAAGCTATATATTTCGGATCCTGCCACCTTTTCCAACACTGTTTCTGTTAAGGGTAGGGGGTAGTGATCCCTAATTGTGGCGGCATTCACATTTTTCAAGTTTACGCATATTCTGAGCTTCTTGTTGCGTTTAGGCACAATGACAATGGGTGAAACCCAATCAGTGTGCTCTATCTCGTAGATGAATCCGGCATCTAGGAGTTTTTCCAGCTCGTCATAAACCATGGTGCCATATTTAGGATTTGTGCGATAAGGTCCACATACCTTAGGGCGAGCACCTTCCCTTATAGGGATCGTGTGAATTGCCACTTCTGGTGAAATTCCTTTCATCTCTTTGTATGACCATGCTAGGCAGTCACGATATTCCATTAGGAGGTCTTTGAGTTTGATTTCATCTTCTTGACGGAGCTGTTTCCCAATGAAAACCAATTTTTCTTCCTCCCCTTCAAGGGGAGGTTTATTGTGCATGTTTTGCCGGTCCCTCATAGATTGGAGTTTCTCCAATGCTATCGATTTCTTGAACTTCAGATTCTCTGATTGGTCTTGGCATTGCTATTGGTGCACTGCCACTTGTATAATTCTTAAAGTATTCCGGCACTTCTCGAAGATCGGCCTCTGATGGGGTTGAACTAGCCTGACATGTGTCATATGTACTGGGTGGCATAGTTGCATTTAGTAATTTGTTAGGCTCTTCTTTTCTTTCCTTGTCTGAAGTCTCTTGATCGAGCTTCATCCGCACATGTGGCTTATATTTCTGAAACTTCTTACGTTGGGAACTGTGGGGTAACTTTTCCACTGGTAAGGTGTGTCCAAGTAAGGGTTCATGTGCTGCACATACTCCTTCCAGTCCCTCAGGGGACCATTCAAGAGGTGGTGGTTTTGATTTTGTGGGAATTGCCTTTGCAAGGTACAATTCGACAATCCTTGTTTGGACTCGTTCGAATTCATTGAAGTGCTCGGCCTTGGCTTTTCTGCGATTTCCTCCAGCAGCTTTCTTGCGGGATCTTTTGCTATTATTCAGCTGTGGAGGTTCAACTTTTGGGAGCTCAACTGCCATTAGGGCATGCAGAATGGCTAGGTCATTATCAAAGATTTGATCTTCAATTGCAGCATTCGCAGCCTCTGTTTCAAGGTCCCAAGGAAAATCTAAGCCATCATTGGTATGCGTACCTTCTTCGGGTTCATTATCCCATTCGAGGTCAGCCATAAAGAATGGCATCTCTAGATCGATTGGTTCTTCATGTGTCGGTGGAGCATCGACCTGTAGTGCGTTAACATCTATCTGTGAGAAGATGGGGTCTAATGAATGGCAGTTGTCGATGGTTGCCAATGTTTGTATCCAGTTATTGACATTGCTTTGTGAGTCACCTGCTATGGCATGCTGTTGCAAGGGATCTGATTTGCTCGAGATTGTTGTGGAAGATGTGTCATCCAATGCTCTAGGAACAATTGGTTTAATAACTCCTGTCCCCACATTCACCCTGACTGCAGTGTCTCGATTCTGGATTGTCAATCTATCCGTTCCCCAGTCATGGAGGACTGATGCTTCCCGTAACCAAGGACGTCCCAGTAAGATTTGATAGGATTTTTTGGGGAGATCCAAGATTGTGAATTGAAGGGAAAAGCGGACTCCTGCGATCTTTGTGGACACGCCATTCACTATTCCCAAGGGTTTAGCCCGTGAATCATCAGCAAGGCATATGTTAAAATTAGCCTTTTGCATTGGTGGGAGACCCCATTCTTCGTAGAGCTCCTTTGATAGGACATTGACACCTGCTCCACCATCCACTATGGCTTGGACTTCATTATATGCCTTGTGGATCAAAGGCACAGTGATGTTGCATATGTCATCTCTCTCACCCATCTGCACAGGGATATCTTCAATGTCATTCATAGGTGGAGGGGGATTTGAGAGTTCAATCCATCCTTTGAAACTCTCCCAGAGATTGGGACAATTCCGTAAGAGGATTCCGATGGGAATTGACACAGGGCAACTTAGGATACTAGAGAGTGCAGCTCCTTCAAGTTGACGTGGCAGAACATTCTGTTGTGGAGTCTGTTGTTGGAACAAAGGCTCGAGTACAGTATCAATACTTTGTGGGGCCAAGTCATGGAGTGGGTCTTGAGCTTGTTTCTGAGCCTCAAATTGAGCTTGTTCATTTTGGACCCATTGCTGAAGTGCCTAAAAACGAGCCTTCTCCACCTCTGCATTCGGGAATGGAGCTTCTTTTATTCGAGGCTCGGGAGTTGATGTGGATGAACTCGACTACTCATTGCTTGGCAGAGGTGGAGGCACTTGTGCTTTCTTTCTCAGAAGTCGCTTCGATTGGATTGGAATGATAGGGTCCTTCGTGGCCGCTTTCTGTTGGTGTGTAATTACATTGATAGGTTGTGACCTTAGACTTGCTGGACCTAGACTTTGATGGTCCACCCCAATGATGCCGATGGGGATGTCAGGCTTAACCTCTATTTGTTCTGGGACCTTATTTTTCATGGGACAATCCATACATGCATGTCCTATGCCATAATCTTTGCAGAGCGGTTGGAAAGTGGCTGGGCTACCACGATGAGGGCACTCTGCGATCCTATGATTTTCTCCACAACCGTAACACTTGATTGGTGCTCGAAATGTGTTGGGTCGCACTTGATTTGCATAGACTGGTATTAGACCCTCTGCACCTTCTACATAGTACACTGGGTACTCTGCTTCATACTCAAATAGCGAGTCTACTTCCTCGGCTTGTAATTGATGTATGGGAACTGCTTGAGGAGCTGGATTTGGTGCTCTTGGATACGGTCGTGGATTCGGATTCCTGAGTAGTTGTGGGACTTGTGTCCGAACGGGAACAGGATTTAGTCTCGGAGCTGGGGGTGCTTGTGCAAGTGCCGGTTGCCTGTATACTGGCATGGGTGCCGCTTGGTATTGTGGTGGTCGAGGCGGATTGTTGCGCATGTTGAAGATGCAACTGGTCTCATCATGGCCGCCGACGACACAGATATGGCACCACAACTGTGGCGGTGGATTTGCTTGTGCAGTGATCCTTGCTCTTAGGACTGGGCATTCATTTGCTGTATGATTTGCCAAGCAGTGTGGGCACCAGACATTTTCTCACCATGGATATGTTTGAGTTGGCGACTAAGACAAGTGAAGTTTTTGATCCATGGCCTGCATCATATCTTCTTTCAGCTTCAAGGTCATGGTCTCGAGGCGATCTTCATTGGATGTTTCGGTAGTGTCCTTTGATTTACTTTTTTTCGAGCGCTTATCTCGTGTATTTGATCTGGCATCATCACTGCTAGTGTCTGAATCTGTCATGCCATCTTCTATGTCAATGGCTGCCGCATGAGCAGCACTGAATGTTTCATAGCTACTTATCTTTTTCATATCCTTGCGGATTTTCTTTCGTAGACCTGCTATGAACCATGCCGTGAGGTACTTTGCATCTGAGCGTGGGTCACATTTGGCGATCAATCTCTTCATCTTTCCCAGGTATGTGCGTACATCTTCTCTCCGTCCTTGTTCGATCTTGCTGAGTTGGAGAGTGGGATCATCTTGTAGCCTCTCCGTTTGAAAGCGACGTTCGAATTCGATTTGAAGTAGGTCCCATGTGGCACGTTCTTCCACAAGAAGGTCGAGGTACCATTCTAACGCCTCATCAGTTAAGGCCATTGGAAACCAAGCCACCTTAGTTTCATGGGATTGATCACCACCTGCTCGACATGCGGCATCAAAATGCTGGAGGAAGCGAGCTGGGTCTCCCCTACCATTATATTTGGGAAGTTCCAGTTTTCCCAAGGGGCGTCGGCCGTGATTGTTGTGATTTCGTCGATTGAAGAAGTTGTCAGCCTCAGCATCGAGCTCGATATCCCCATCATGCTCATGACGGCATCCAGCCATGTTGGGGCGAGGAGGAGTTAAAGGAAGTTGTTGAATCTCAGGGGGGGAGTCGGGGTAGAGGATTGGCGGGGGCGGTTGTTGCAGTGGAGTTAGTTGCGGATGGGGCGAGCGTTGGAGTCGAAGTCGTTGGCCGGAACGTAACTGCATGCAGATGGTGCGTGATTTGCCAAGGGTGTCGCTAGCCCAAGGGCGTTTGTGGAGAGGGTGTGGTTAGGAGAGTGAGAGTGATGTTAGTTTGTGTAGGGACCGTCATGTTAATTTAAATGTGCCTAGGATTGTCCTATGTGTGTAGGGAAATGTGCCAGTGCAGACGGATCGTTAATCGGAGGTCACGGCGTGAAAATACGAGTGAATTAATGCAAAATGAGGCCCACACGGGGGCACGAATGAACGTGTGCTAGGGATGTCGAAATGGTGTGCAATGGGCTGGAAAAATACCCCGTAACGTGGTGTTTCCGTGTGTGAAATCTGGGTTCAAACGGGGTTCAATTTGGGTCCCAAACGGATGAGTTTCGAGGGGTTAAAGGAGGGGTAAATTTGGCGTTTTGGGGGGTCCTAATGGTGGTGTGAATGGACTTTAAGTCCAACCGAGGGATTGAAACCAAGTGACTCTAGTTAGACTAACTAACCGAGATCCTCCCAGTTACTATAACTGGGAGGTTAACTAACTGTATTTAGTTACTAACGAAAGAGTTAGTCTAACCTAACTGAGGGTAATCTAACCGAACCTAGTCTAACTAATTGAGGATTAACTAAACTAACCTAACTTTAGTTACTACAAACCTAACCTACGTGAACTAATCTAGCTGAGGTTGACTAACTAACCTAGTTGGCCTAACTTAACCTAACTGTAGTTAAGACTAGCTAGCCTAGGGTTAACCGACCTAACCTAACCTAACCTAACCTAGGTTAACCAACTAACCTAACTGCAGTTAGCAACTAACCTGAGGTTAGTTTAGGTTAGGGTTTTTTTTTTTTTTTTTTTGGGTGGTGCTGTGGGGGTCTCCCCGACGGCGGCGCCCAGGGGGGGGGGTGGTGGTTTTGCGCAGGGGGGTGAGGGGGGGGTGCGCGGGGGGCGGCGGGGGAGGGCGAGGGGGGTGCGCGGGGGAGGGCAGGGGAGATCCATTGATATGCAGATAATACAAATACAAGAGTAGGAGAAGAGAGGATGGAAGAAGGTTTAGGGAGAAGTCAAGATGAAAGAAGGAGAGACGAAGTGCTTTTACACTAAAAGAAGGCAAGATGGAAGAACGAAGGAGAGACAAAGTGCTTAAGTAATGGCTACTATCAAAGAGGAAGGAGAGACAAACTGCTTCAGTAATGGCTACTATCAGAGACTGCTAATGAGTGAAGGTAAGATGGTAGAAAGAATGAGAGCTTAAGCAATGGCTAGGGTGGGAGAATACTAATGAGAGGGTAAGGGGGGCGGCGGGGGAGGGCGAGGGGGGTGCGTGGGGGGGGCGGGGGTGGCGCGGGGCGTGTGAGAGGCCGGTGGCGGGGGTTCGGGGCGGGGCGGTGAGCGGGGGGGGCAGGGCTGACACAGCGCCGCCGCAGGGAAGGGGGTTGGGGGCGGGTGGGGTAGCGAGGGCTCCGGGGCGGCGGGCGGGGCGGGGCGCGGGTGAGCGGGGGCTGGGGGGTGCGCGGGGCGACGGGCGGGGCAGGGTAGCGAGGGCGGGGGGGTGCGCGGGGCGGCGGGCGGGGCGGGGTAGCGAGGGCTGGGGGGTGCGCGGGGCGGCGGTGCTACGTGCGCCGCCGCGGGGCGGGGTGAGGGGGCGCGGGGGGCGAGGGGGGTGCATGGGGCGACAGCGCTGCGTGCGCCACCGCGGGGCGGGGTGAGGGGGCACGGGGGGCGAGGGGGGTGCACGGGGGGCGTAGGAGGGCGCTGCGCAGGCGAGGGTGCACGGGGCGGCGACGGGGCACGGGTGGTGCGTGGGGGGGTGGTCGCAGAGCCGCCGCGGGGCGGCGGCGCGGGGTGGGGCGGGGCGGGGGTTAGAGAGAGGGGGCGGGGGTTTACAGAGAGGGGGGGTAAGGGGGAGGGGGTAAGGGGGAGAGAGAGGAGAGGGGGGGTGGAGGGGCGAGCGTAAGGGGGTGAGAGTGCTCTCAACGGAAGCAAGAATGGAAGAAGGAGAGAGAGCGAGAGAGAGAGACAGAGAGCCACACAAGTTTTGGTGGGTGCAGAACCAGCCTAATCTTCTTTTTCATTCATTTATATATGTGTTTGAGTATTGTACATAACTGGGGTTAAGGCACAGTGACCTTTAACCCCCACAACCTCCCACTTAAAGGACAATGTGCCTTTAAGGGAGAACAACCAGTGAGCATACTATCCAATGCCCATCAATACACGACAATACTCAAACCGCTGACTAGGTAGACTCTTCGTCAGCATATCTGCAGGGTTATCATCTGTATGAACCTTGACAACCTCTATGCGCTTGTCCTCAAGTACCTCCCTGATGAAATGGTACCTGACCTCAATGTGTTTGGTCTTTGCATGAAAAACCGGATTCCGTGCTAGCTGAATAGCACTCATGGAATCACTATGCAATGTCGGTACACCTATATGAATCCCCAAATCTCCCACTAGCCGATCAAGCCATATAGCCTCCTTGCAACCCTCTGTGGCTGCAACATACTCAGCCTCTGTGGTAGACAAAGCAACGCACTTTTGTGCGCGAGACATCCACGACACTGCACCACCTGCAAAGGTGAACACATAACCAGAAGTGGATCTCCTACTATCCACATGCCCTGCATAGTCTGAATCTGTGTACCCAAGTACACGCATGTCTCCTTTACCAAAGCAAATGCACATCTCCTTGGTACCCTTCATGTACCTCATGATGCACTTAACTGCCTCCCAATGCCTCTTTCCTGGATTAGCCATATATCGGCTAACAACTCCCACTGCAAATGCAATGTCTGGTCTAGTAGCTATCATAGCATACATAAGACTCCCAACTGCTGATGCATAAGGAACCTTGGCCATCATGTCCCTTTCCTCATCTGATTTGGGACTATCTGTATGACTCAGTTTCACATATGGAGGCAATGGAGTACTCACTGCCTTCCCCCCCTCCATATTGAAACGCTGCAATACTTTTGTAACATACTCTTTTTGTGAAAGCCAAAGGAGTTTCCTACTCCGATCACGCGTGATGCGCATACCAAGAATATGACCTGCAAGTCCCAAATCCTTCATATCAAAGGCCTCATGCAACTTGGCCTTTAATGCATCTAGCTCATAAGTATTCTTGCTAGCCAATAGCATATCATCCACATATAGTGCCAAGATTATCAGGCTATTATCCTTAGCCCTTTTAGTGTAGAGGCAGTGATCAATTTCACTCCTTCTAAAACCCTGGGACCGAATGAAAGCATCAAACTTCTGATACCATTCTCTAGGCGCTTGCTTAAGACCATAGAGAACTTTCTTCAGCTTGCAAACTAAATGCTCTTTTCCCTTTTCTTCAAAGCCTTCCGGCTGCACCATGTAAATTTCCTCATGCAAATCCCCATGCAAGAAAGCTGTCTTGACATCCATTTGCATAAGCTCCATATCCTCTACTGCCACTAGTCCAAGCATGCATCTAAGTGTGGTCATCTTCACAACCGGAGAGAATATCTCATCAAAGTCCACACCCTTCTCTTGCTTGAACCCTTTAGCAACCAATCGGGCCTTGTACCTAGGCACATCATCACCTGTGACCTTCATTTTGTAGACCCATTTACATGGCAATGCTTTCTTTCCATGTGGTAAAGAAACCAAGTCCCAAGTCTTATTCTTCATAAGTGAACTCATCTCTGATTGCATAGCATACTCCCACTTGCGTTGATCCTCACGCATCATAGCCTCTTTGTAGCAAGAAGGCTCCCCGCAATCAGTAAGCATCACATAGTCTACCCCTGGAACAAACCTATCAGGCGGTCTAGACACTCTAGATGATCTTCTCAATGGCATTTCAGCTTGCTGTCCCACTTGCATATCAGCCACATTTGGCTCATCATTTCCACCAATAGATGATCCATCATCTACCCTTGATTGTATACCTGTGGGAGTACTTGGTTGTACCATTTCTTGCACATTTGGTGCATGGACAGCTTGCTGTCTATCAACATATGCAGGTGGATTCACATCCTGGAAAGTGATTCTCCTCATTTCCACATCCCTCATGGGTGCCTTATGCATCTTCTTCTCATTGAAGACCACATCATGGCTGCGTATGATCTTCTTTGCTTCTGGATCCCAGAGACGATAGCCCATCTCTCCACTTTCACCATAACCTAGAAAGATGCATTTCCTAGACTTAGGATCTAGCTTCTTTCGAAGCTCTTTTGGCACATGTGCATATGCCTCACACCCAAATATACGCAAATGAGAGTAAGAGGGCTTCTTGCCACTCCATGCCTCTTCAGGAATACCACCATCCAAACTCTTACTAGGTGATCTATTGATCACATGCACTGCAGTCTTCATTGCCTCAGCCCAAAAACCACTAGAAAGACTTGCATTGGAAAGCATGCATTGCAACCTTTCTTGAATGGTACGGTTCATCTTTTCTGCAACTGGATTTTGCTCTGGAGTACGAGGGGATGTGAGCTCCCTCTTAATCCCACGTGTATCACAGAAATGCTGAAAGTTATGAGAGAGATACTCTCCACCATTGTCAGTCCGTAGGCATTTAAGCATTCTACCTGACTGATTCTTAACCAAGGCCAGCCATTTCTGAAATACCTGGAACACATCACTCTTCCGAGCTATAGCATAAGCCCACACTTTCCTAGTTGCATCATCAATGAATGTCACATAGTATTCAGCCCCGCCTAATGACCGTGTAGGCATGGGACCACATACGTCTGAATGCACCAAATCAAGCATTTCAAACTCTTTCTTTCCCCTTCTTTTATGGGCTGATTTAGTCTGCTTCCCATAGAGACAATGCTCACAAAATTCAAAATCAGAGAAACTCAAATGCGGTACATAATCCAAACGGCATAAGAGTTTCATTCCATTCTGGCTCATGTGCCCCAACCTGCAATGCCACAAAGAAGTGCTTGGCTGCTCGGTTATTGCAACAACGTGATCAAATACCCCTGATACATGTAAGGGATACAAAGTCCCACACTTGGCACCCCTGGCCAAAAGCATAGAGCCCTTCTGAATTTTCCAACTCTGAAAGCCAAAAGTGGTGTGAAAACCAGCATCATCTAGCTGACCCACTGAAATAAGACTCTTGGTCAGCTTAGGCACATGTCTCACATGTTTCAAAACAAATGCAGACCCATTTGCAAAAGAAAACTTTATGTCACCTGCTCCCACTATGTCACATGCATAGTCATTTCCAAGATGCACACAACCTGTCTTTCCACTATCATAAGTGGAGAACCATTCCCTATGGGGAGTAACATGGAATGAAGCACTAGAATCCAAAATCCAATCCTGGGAATATGCATCATCTGAAGTGGTAAGCAACTCTGCAGATAAACTAGACATGAAGAGAACATCATTGTCACTATCACGTGTGACTGCATTGATCTCCTCGATCTTCACTTTTCCTTTGTCCTCCCTTGGACTCTCTTCCTTTTGATTTGCACCCCAATTTGCATTCTTTTTCTTATCCTTTTGCTCTCTTTTCAGCTTGTAGCAATCCTTTTTCATATGGCCCTTCTTGCCACAATGGTAACACTCAATGTTCCGTGCCCTGGATTTGCTACGAGACTTCCCTCTTTCTTGGGACTTCCCCCTGAACTGTGATCTGCCCCTTTGCACATTTAAGGCTGCATCCTGCTTGTTGCCATCCATAGACTTCCGTCTAATCTCCACGGCCAACAAGCTACCCACAACATCATCAAATTTCAGTACTCCACCAGGTGCAGAGTTACTGACAGCTGTACGGAAGGTATCCCATGAGGATGGCAATGAACATAAGAGAAATATTGCCTTAGTCTCCGCATCAAAATTCATTTTCTGAGCCTGAAGCTGGCTGAAAATAATATTGAATTCATTCAAGTGAGAAGCAATGGAGACCCCTTCCTTCATCTGCAGCTCAAACAACCTCTTCATGAGGTAAACTTTATTAGAGTCAGTTTCCTTTTCATAAGTGGCACACAATTTCTTCCACAAATCTTCCGTAGTCTGCTCATTTACTACTGTGAAATAAACTGACTCTGCAAGATGAAGTCTAATAGTAGACTTTGCTAATGCATCCAACTCATTCCAATCATCCTCAGACATATTTGCAGGCTTAGCTTCAATCCCTGCCAAGGGTTTAATCTGCTTCTTTTGAATAAGCACATCCCTTATCTGTTCTCTCCACAAAGAAAAGTTTGTCCCATCAAACTTTTTAATGCTGAAAAACTCCTTTTCAGGCATGGAAGAGGATGCCATGATGCAAATAAAGCAAAATCCCAAATGCTAGTGCCTGCAAGAGAGAATCACACCAAATACCAGGTGCACCCAAATGTGTATGCCACAATAGAGTGAAATATCACCAAAACTCAAAACTCAAAGCATCTGACTCATGTGCATATACTATGCATCCATATGAGCAAATCTGGCCCAAAAGAAAATGCCAATAAGTGCCAAATGACTCAAGCATAAACACTGTCCACTGGCATATGCATCAATAATGTCTCATCCAAGAGAGCATAGCACTATCAGTGCATCACCTGCAATGTGTCAAAGCTGTCCCTCAGCTTAAAATAGCATCCATGTGCAAGGCGTCCATAAAAAATAGCATCCCACAAGGCAATTTGGGCCTATCAGCGCATCCAATAAGGATCGCAATGCATCCAAATGGCCTATAAATCATCCACTGCAACCCAGTACATACCACGAATGAGCGCACACTGCTCAAACTACAACCAGAGTGATCTGCATAAGGTATGCTCAAGAAATCATAGTCCCACGGTAATGAGCGCTACTGAAAATAGAACCTGAGATGCTTCAAAACATGGGCGCCATTACATAATCGGAATCAGCAAGAAAATTTGCAAGTATCTCTCTTCTGCCAGAACTCCAAAATCCCAACCGATGAGTGAGAAATGGGAGTCAACACTTATCCACTGCCATGTGGCATAAATCTAAGGTTTCAAAACCTTAGAATGAAAAATGCATAACAGAGAGACGAAATCGAATACACAGAGATCTATAACTCTGAAAATCTTCCACCAAATCGCGCAAGAACTGATAGGTAGGGGTTTTTGGGCGTCCGAAACGCAATGGGACAGACGGTTTTGGAAACCGTGGCCTCAATCACTGGGTCCAACACACGGACTGAAAAACGTTTTTGGAAACAGAGCTATCTGTAAACTCCACCGGAGTGCGAATGATGAGCAACATAGAAGTTTTAGGACCTCCTGAGTCCACCGGAACTGACAGATCTGCAAATGGTTGCTCCAAACTTGAGTTCCAACACCTGGGCAAAAAACGCAGGAACTGATACAGTGAGTCAGAAATCCACTAAAATGATCCCAGATTCAAGAATGAAGGTGTTTCCAAGCTCCTGAAGTAATGTGGACACCAAAAGCAAGTAATAGTTGCCTCTACAAGTCAATACGAAGTCTCTGTCATCGAACGGAACAGGGAAAAGCTCAAAAAACGACTTTTTCTTTGAAAGCTCTTAACAGGCTCTCAAAAACACTTCGCAAAGCCAAAGTGACTTTTCCAAAGGTTCCTCCAAGGTCTCTGCACACTCGGATGCAAGTAAAGTCACCCACAAAGCTTCCCACAAAGCTTCTCCTTCCTCCCACAGAGCTGCTGAGCTTCAAGCATTCACGCATGCTCAGCTAGATCACCCGGGCTCTAATACCAGTTGAGAGTGCTCTCAACGGAAGCAAGAATGGAAGAAGGAGAGAGAGCGAGAGAGAGAGACAGAGAGCCACACAAGTTTTGGTGGGTGCAGAACCACCCTAATCTTCTTTTTCATTCATTTATATATGTGTTTGAGTATTGTACATAACTGGGTTAAGGCACAGTGACCTTTAACCCCCACAGGGGGGAGAGTAGAGAGAGTGAGAGACAGAGAGGGGGTGGGGGAGAGAACGAGGGGGAGAGGGGAGAGAGAGAAGAGAGAGAGAGAGGGGAAAACGGGGAGAGAGGAGAGAGAAAGGAAAGAGAAGGTGGAGGGAGAGAAAGGGGGAGGGAGGAGGGGGAGGTGGAGATGAAGGGGGAGGGGGGGAGGGGGTGGTGGAGGGGGAGATGAAGAGGGAGGGGGAGGGGGAGATGAGAGGAGAGGGGGGAGGTGGAGGGGTCGAGCGTAAGGGGGAAGAGAATGAGGGGGAGAGAGGAGAGAGTGAGAGAGAGGGAGGGGGTGGTGGAGGGGTAGGGGGAGAGGGGGAGGTGGTGGTGGAGAGGGGGAGGGGGTGGTGGAGGGGGAGGGGGAGAGGGGGAGGTGGTGGTGGAGAGGGGGAGGGGGTGGTGGAGGGGGAGGGGGAGGGGGAGATGAAGAGGGAGGGGCGTTGCTCACATTGGCTCGAGCACAGAAAGCTGAGAGTTCATAGATGTTGTTGTGCCGTGTACCTTTACCAATGACCTTCCCTTGAAGGTCCATAATCTGCGTGCCATTCTTATCGAATTGAACTTTGAGGTCTCGATCTGTGATCGCAAAAATGGAACCGAGTTCCTCTTGATATCTGGCACATAAAGAACATCGGACAACTGTTTTACAACTCCATTTGACTTGAGAGCAATCGTACCTTTTCCTTTTGCTGGACATTTTGCATCATTGCCGACTACTACCAGGATGTTATTCCCTACCGGATGTAGAGAGGTATACCAATCCTTCCAACTGGTCATGTGGCACGATGCACCACTGTCAATAATCCAAGGTTCATCCGCAGGTACATGAACTACCTCTATGCAAATCTCCTCAATTGCTATGAACAGCTCTACTGGTATTGCCTGCGCACTATTGCTGGACTCTTTCTTTACTTCGTTCTTCTCATCTGCAATCTTCTTCTGGCACTCATTCTTCTTGTGCCCTACCTTGTTGCAATAGAAGCATTTGATCTTCTTCTTTATATTTTTATCATTAGAAGAAGATGGGTTACTAGAGTCCTTACCCTTACCTTTCTTTGATCCAGCCTAGAAAGCTGAATCTTCTCCAGTCCTCATCTTTTGATGCATCTCCTCCTCCATAAGCATTGCGCTGAAATCCTCAAAGTTGGGTAGATTTCTATTTTGCGTATTCAGCACCGTAACAAGATTGTCATACTTTGGTGGGAGAATCCGTATGCACCTTCGTGCTAGATTCTCGCTGGTGATGGTGATGCCAATCGCAGTCATCTGATCACGTAGATTCTTCACCCTGGTGATGAACTTCTGTGCCATTTTAGACTCAGACAATTTCTCATTCGCGAGTTAAGTCTCTAGATTCTGAATCCGCGTCTGATTCATGGTCTCGTACTGATTTTTCAAGACCGTCCATGCCTCCTCCACTGTGGTGACATGTTGAATCAACGCCATGACAAAATCACTTACACTACAGACAATAGAACACAACACATCTGCATTTCTTCTTGTCCACGCGAGAATCTCATCTGCAGTTGGTACTATCTGTTGTCCTACATTGGCTAGATTCGGTCTCGCAACTGGCTTTACGTCCACCCTAGTAGTAGTATCCCAAAGCTTGTATGCAATTAGGATGGTCTTCATCTTGAACTTCCAGAGTGGATAGTTAGTGCCGTCCAACTTTCTGCTTTGGCCGAACGGTGGGATTCGCAATCTTGCGGGCTAGGCCATCTCTCACAATCTGCTCACAAACAGAAACACACTACCAAATCTTCTTGCTAGAGCCCAAGCTTTGATACCATGCAAGAAAACAATACAACGTCTGTGCTCAACAGATAACATGATCTCGTATGCAAGAGAGAAAAGCCAATAGTATGGAGAATCAAAAATTTGATTACTGTAAAACTGATACAATAGATGGCACTGCCTCCCAGCCGTGCGCTCCTATGTGAGAAGCTTCGATGGCGTTTTGGAAACAGTAGAGGATGGAGGCCGGATACTAAGGAATCAGGGTTGCTATAGCCAGCGATGAACATGGGCTTCATAGGCTTTCTCTTATATAGCCACCAGTCGTAGTCGGTTAGAGTCAATTGGGAGACCGACCCAAAACGGCCGACTGGAGGTCGGTCTCGAAATAGTGCACCGACCACACGATAGAACTGTGGCATAGAATAGAGCAACACACCTACGGTTTTCGTTCTAGAGCCATCCGGGATCATCTGGGGCTCCAAACGGGCCCCGCAACTCAAGAGTGGGCTGCCCCGAGAAATGCTCCATCTACCCTCAGTTTGGTCAGTCATGGGATGCCTTCCCGCACTTGCATGTAGCCTAGTTAGTAGTGTGGCAACTCTATCTGAAGCCGTCTAGCCATCAGGCCACACATGACCCCCATCTGGTGTGGTGCAAGAAATGTACTCAAAAGTGTCATGAAAATCTCTGTATGAATCAACTGCAAATACACTGACTATGCCAAGTGAAATCTTTGAACTATCGGTGAAGATCGAATTGCAATATATAAAATCTAATCTATATTACAACTCTTGTGGCAATGATGCCAGGAATAGCTAAGAGGCTTTACAAGGCTGAAATGATGTGCACAATGCCTTGCGATAGTTGAATAGGCTTTGCAATGGTGGCATGTGTGTGTGAAATCAAGTGCTATCTGCCCACTGAAAGAATCTGCAATGCCTTTGTACTCTCTGAAGTCTGTTGACTGAACTGATGAACATAAGGTTTCAGGTAATGTACTGATGTGAAACCATATGTGAGTGTATGGACTACTCCGAGTAGGTACTAGTCGGGAATTTCGAGCATGGCTTAGATTGGCAACTTGGGGAAATTCAAAGCATCCCATCTATAGCGATCTAGTCTACTCTAATCTAGATCTATAACAACTGTCAATCGATGAAAGAACAGCAAATAATTCCTTTTCTTTTGTTCTTTTTAAGTGTTGGGTCAGATGCATCAATGTAGAGGTGAATGTGCGTGAAGGAAGTGGTTTTGTTGGCGAGGCTAAAATGTAACTTGTGCCAAAATGTGTGCATGATGTAACGAGCGCATAGAGCACAAAAAAACCAGCGACTTTCCTTTTTGGAGCGCCCTCAAATTTTTCATGGCTCAAGAGATACGACGATCTAGGTGGAGGGGCAAAAGGAGTGCAAATGTGCTCAATGATGATGTGTCACTGTGGGTCACATGTAGTGTGATGTGGCACTGTGCCTAGCAAGAGGTATGCCAATGAAGCCTATGCTGAGGTCGCACAGATGATGTCAGCAGATGAAGTGGCAATGATGATGTGGCACTGATGATGTGGTAGTGATGATGTGGTAAGATGATGTGGCATTGATGATGTGGTAGTGATGATGTGGCATTGATGATGTGGTAGTGATGATGTGGCAATGATGATGTGGTAGTTGACGTGGTAGAGGTGACGTGGACTACTGAGCTGATGTGGCATTCATGCCATGTGTCAAGAAGTGAGAGGCTTATCTGCCACATGGTAGATAAGATGATGTGGCATATGACTAGCCTGATGCTCACGTGGTAGACTAATGAGGCTCTGATGTGGCATGGAGATAGGATATGCCACGTGTCGTGATTTGGCTTACCAGAATCTTTTGAGGTGCTGACGAAATCTTTAAGATTTCGTCATCTTCTCTGTCGTCAGTCGCGTTCGGAGGAGAGCTGCTGTCGAAAACTAAAAACACAAGCTTTTCATTGCTGGAGCCCTTGGAGACTCAGACTAGTTGCTGGAGATGGAGTAGACCATTTGCTTGCATCTAGAGCTGAGGTGTCACTGGGCTAGGAGCTAGTGTTGTGAGTCGTGCATATGCACTTGCATTGGAGAGCCGGTGCCCGTGGCTGACTGTAGAGCTGGTCCTCTGATGCGTGAAGGATTTTGAGGAAGGCGGCTTCCATGGAGCTTTAGAGCTCAAAGGTGATGTGGCTCATGAGCACTGCCATTGTTGATGTGATGCTACTACATAGGAGCTTGAAGATGCGATCGTTGTGGAAGATGATGTAGGAGCCACTGTTGTCCATCCGCCTACTATGGTGCTGCTGCTAGAGCTCAGTGCTTGAGGCTTGGAGGCTGAGCTGGGGAGCCTGGGAGCTACAGGGTCGTTGAAGCTTGGGATTTCATTGTAGCTACAGACTCTTGGAGCGGGCGATGTGCTTGATGCCTAAAGCTACTGTAGGAGATCTGCATGTAGGTTGATGGAGCTGCTGGGGAGGCGCTAGCGTTGATGGTGGCTGTTAGTTAGAGCATCGAAGGTTGCAGAGCTATGTAGCTTTGCGTTGTTGGTGTGGAGAGGCTGTCGTAGGAGTCGCTGAGGAGGTTTGTCATTTGGAAGATGCAGCATCGTGGGTTGTGGCCTTAGAGGCTAGCTAAAGAGATCCATGGGTGTCATTGGAAAGAGAGGTCCTTCGGGAGCAGTTTTGCAGAGGCTAAGGTATGTTGCAAGGCTGGTTGAAGAGGCCTAAGGTGTCGAAGAAGTCGTTGTTGAGCTGTGTCCCGTGTGTGAGTAGGAGAGCTGCTTGGAAGGTAGGCTTGTTATTTGGAGGCGGCCCGTCAATAGAGGCAGTCTTAGCTAGCTATGAGCTGCATGAGCCCTTGTCGGAGCAATGGTCGAAGGCTTCTGCTTGTTGAGGAGCTATTGCTTAGCCATGAGCAGCCATGGAGACATGGAACATAGTCTCTTCCTCTCAATGAGCACACAAGCAATTTCTCTCTATTTCTTTCTTTCTCACAAAACTAACTCTCTCTCTCTCACCAAAGCATAGAAAACTCACACAAAGGAACCTTTCTCTCTCACACAGAGAATGGAATACACTCATAATTTCTCTCAATGAACTGAGTGAACACTCAATGGACTCTCTCTCACACAAGAATCTCTCAGTGGAAATGAATGGATGGAAAATTTTCCAATGAATGAAAATTTTCTATGGAAGTGCACTCTCACAAGAACACTCGAGAACTCTCAATCTCACAATCTCTCTTAAGGATCGTAATGCCTCAGCAGAAGGCAAGGGAGCTGATACCATGACAAAATATGAAGAGGGGAGAGGAGAAGAGTGCAGATGAGGAGAGAGAGCATAGCTAGAGAGCACACCACAAATGACTGATTGTACACTAGATTTAGTTGAAAAATAGAATATATACAAACCCTTTTAGGGTTAGGGTTAGGGGATCTAACCCTTTCCTTTATAGCACTCTATAAGGTTAGTGCCATGCACATATGATCACGTGATGGTGCTATGCACACATGATCACATGATGTTGAGCGTGAACTCTCAACAACTTTGTGCTCAACGCCTTTCTAGTCTGCTAGATCATGTCTTCATAGTCACCTGTAATAAGGAGATCATCCACATATAGAACAATAATAGTAGATTTTTCACCTTTCCTATACACATACAAGTTAGCATCTGAGGCACATCTTTTGAAGTTTAATTTATGAAAGAATTTGTCTATCCATTGGTACCATGCTTTGGGGCCTATTTCAGCCCGTATAGAGCCTTCTTCAGCTTACATACCTTGTCTCAGAATGGGGGGCCTCAAACCTAGGTGGCTGAGCCACGTACACCTTCTCCTTGAGGTCACCATTCAAGAATGCTGATTTAACATCCATTTGATAAACTGGCCACTTTTTATGAGCAACCATCGATAGTACTGTGTGAATAATGGTCATTCTGGTAGTCGGAGCGAAAGATTCCTAAAAGTAAGACCCTTCAACCTGCAAAAATCCTTGTGCAACCAATTTGGCTTTGTACTTTTTCAAACTCCCATCGGCCTTGTACTTTACCTTCCAAACCCACTTGGTGCCAATAACCTTTCTGTTAGGTGGTCGATCTACCAGCTCCCAAGTTTCATTCTTCATGATGCTATCATATTCTACTTGCATAGCATTTTTCCAATCTCGGTCTGTAAGTGCTTCCTTCAAACTCGCAGGCTCCTTTACTTCTGCAATAATCTCAGCCATCAAGGCCATATTGACTATGTGAGGAGAAGCCCTCCTTTGCTCCTCGATTCTCTGAGACCGCCTTGGTCCATCTACATGCTGCTCAACAGACTTAGGCATCTAGTTATCATGGTCGTAGAGCTGCCTTACCCATCACGGCAATGGCTTTTCCGGTGGTGTAATAATAGGTTGGTGACTTATACCTTCATCATCTTATATTTCCTCCTCCTTTATAGCTCCTGGGATAGGTCCATAGTGAACTACCTCTTCGCTTTTGATGATAAGTGGAAGGGCTCTTCTCTGCCTCCCCTACATGTGGCTGCTCCCTGAACACCACATCATGGCTTGCTATGATCTTCTTTGCCCCTTGGTCATACAACTTATAGGTTTTCTTTTCATCACAATAGCCTAAGAAGATACATTTGGTGCTTTTTGGTTGTAGCTTGTTTCTCTCTTTGTCTGGTACATGCACATAGCATTCACACCCAAACATTCTGAGGTGGGAGATAGATGGCTTCTTACCGCTGTAAGCCTCATGTGGTGTTTTACCTTTGAGTGCCTTTGTATAGCTACGATTAAGGATGTAAATCACAGTATTGACAGCCTCATCCCAAAAGTGGTTTGGCAATCCATCACCTTTCAATATACACCTCCCCATCTATATTTTTTCTTGGTCAAGGTGCTACATCATGGTTTTCAAACAAACAACCAACTGTTTCTTTGTCTTCGATTGAAGCAAAATATAGAGTGCTCACTATAGGTGCATGTGAGGCTATATGGCTCAGAAGACTATTGTTAGAAATAGATTACTTTGATGAGTCAAAGCCTACAACAATATACTGTGATAATCAATTGGCTCTAGCATTGGCCAAGAATCTAGTATATCACTCCAAAACAAAGCACATTGATTTTAGAGAGCACGTCATCAAAGAAAGAGTGTTACTTGGTGGCATCACACTACAACATTGTGATAGCAAAGAGAATGTTGCAGACATCTTTACCAAACCACTTGGTAAAGAGCTTTTCGAGAAACGTTAACAAGCTCTTGGTTTGATGTAGAGGAAGGACATTCCCATTAAAGGGGTGTGATGGAATGTAATGTTCAATTCTTCTTCGATTCCCCAGAATCATGATCTTGATGGAAGGCCTACTTCATGATGTTGATCTTGAGGGAAGGTGTTGAGAGATCATGCTCAACATCATGTGATCATATGTGCATAGCACTAACCTGATAGAGTGCTATAAAGGAAAGGGTTAGATACCCTAACCCTAATCCTAACCCTAAATGGGTTTGTATATATTCTACATTTTCAACTAAATCTAGCATACAGTTAGTCATTTGTGGTGTAGTCTCTAGCTGTGCCCTCTCTCTCTCCTCATCTTCACTCTTCTCCTATCCCCTCTTCATATTTTTTCACACACACACACTTTAATATATAATACATATTAAATATATAATATAATATGCTATATTTTATTATGTAATATTATTTAATGTATTCTAATATATGTAAATATAATATATATTTAAATAATATGAAGTTGGAGTAGACATGTTAGAGGACACTCTTATATCACTCACAAGGCCAATGAGGTTACATCCATGTAGGCTGGAAGGATTTCAATTAGATAGCTTCAAATTGTTGAGAAAATATTTTGAAGCTTTTGGAAGGAAAAGATAGATTAGATAATGTAGAAAATCATCAAGGGGAAGCTGAACCTTTATGTGCAACAAGGTAACTATGAAGGAATAGGAGGAAGGAAGTAATTGTTAGATATGCTCAATGCCCCACCTTCCTAGTAACCACTAGTGGTCCAAGGTGCTCAAGTTGTAAGGCCCCCATATGAGGAGAAGCCATGTGTGAGCATGGGACACTGGATGGATCTTGACTTGCATGTCAGATGAGGTCTATCAATGAGACCGTTGATGGTAGAAAGGTGATCGATATGAGTCTAGCCTATGGGCTAGGTAGGGTAGGTAAGCTGGTAGCACAACGAGGCACATTGTCTTGATTGTGTGGGAGCCCCGTACTCTTACTGAGGTCTGGGGGCCAGCGGCCCCCCTGGTGGGGGTTCAGGGGTGAGAGCCCTCAATGGAACGGTATAGATAATATTCCCTAAATATTCCATAGATGACTAGTCGATTCCACTAACTAGGTGGACTGGTCGGCTTCATTGACTAGGTTGACTAGTCGGTTCCACCTTTGATGTATCTCAAGACTCTTTTGGGTGCATTTCAATGAGACTATTTTGGATTTGTCATAAACTGTGCAAGTGAACTTATTGCATAACAAATATCTGGCCGTGTGATAGCCAGATATATAAGAGATCTGATGAGTTGCCTATAGCACCTGTCATTGCCTGTAGTACCTGTCATTGACTGTAGGCTTTTTCGAATCTTTTGTAAGTTTCAAACTCTGTTCCATAGGAGTGGCTACAATCTTGCAATTTGCCATATGAAACTTCTTCAGGAGACTGGCAACATACCTGAGCTAACTCATAAAGGTGTTGTCTGAATCTCTCTAGAACTCAATTCCAAAACAATAGTGCATAACTCCAAGGTCTTTCATGTTGAACTCTACAGATAATTCTTGTTTTAGCTTTTTGATGAAGCTATCCTTGCTTCCGGTCACAATCAGATCATCTACGTACAAAAGTGTAATAGTAATGTCTTCCCCTTGAGCTTTGTAGTAGAGAGTATGATCTGCATTGGATTTCATGTGTCCCTGATCAGCAAAATACTTGTCGATTCTACTGTATCAACTTCTGGGTGCTTGCTTTAAGCCGTAGAGTCTTTTCTTGAGATGGCAAACCTTATTCTCCTTTCCTAGTTCAACATAACCTGCTGGTTGTTGAATATATACTTCTTCATCTAGGTAACCATTGAGAAATACATTCTTGGCATCGAGTTGATACACATTCCATCTATTGAATGTCTCTAGTGATATCAAGAACCATATGGAATCCATCTTTGCTACTGGAGCATAACTCCCATCATAGGCTTGACCATATTGTTGTGCAAATCCTTTTGCAACTAGTCTGGCTTTGTATCTTTGAATACTTCCATCTAGATTATACTTCACTTTGTATACCCATTTGTTTGCTATGGCCTTCTTTCCTAGTGGAAGGTCACATAATTCCCAAGTATTATTCTTGTACAAAGCATCCATTTCTTCATTCATAGCAGTTTGCCATTCTGGCTTGTCTACTACATCTTCGAAGTACATTGGCTCTTCTGTATCCATGATGATAGTGTTAAGAGCATAGTTGGTGGTTTCAACCTGAATTGCTTTGCCTTTCTGAGCATATGTCAATCTGGTTGGTGGTCTGCTTTCCCTAGTAGACTGTCTGAGCTGTTGTGGCTCTGCTTGGGGTGTTTCTAGCAATTCTTGCTATTCTTCATCAACCCTTTCTGTAGATGATTGTGAAATTGGTGCATCTATCTCCTGTGTATTTGAGGTTTTCCATTGTCATTCCTCATTAAAGATTACATCTCTGGGGATAATGATCTTGCGGTTGATGGGATCATACAACTTGTATGCTTTTCTTTCTTCATTGTAGCCAACCATGATGCATTTACGTACCTTCACATCCAATTTCCTACGATGATCATCATGTATGTGGGCATATGCTATGTAAACAAATATGCAGAGATGCCCAATATGTGGCTTGTGTTTAGTGAATGCTTCATAAGGTGTCATAGGAAGCCGATTAAGCAAATAGTTTGCAGTGGCTATTGCTTCTACCCAATACTAATTCGGAAGATGCTTCTCACTAAGCATTGCTCTAGCATTGTCTACTAAAGTACCATTCTTCCTTTCAGCTCTTGCATTCTGCTGAGGAGTATCTGCACATGTGAATTTTCTTTGAATGCTGTGACTTCTGGAAAAGTTCATGAATGCTAAAGACATGTATTCACCTCCTCTGTCTAACCTCATGACTTTGATCTTTCTGCCTGTCTGGTTTTCTACCATGGCTTTAATTCAAAATTTGGAAAAGACTTCAAATCTCTCTTTTAGAAAGTAGACCCAACAATATCTGTTGTAGTCGTCGATGAAAGTCAAGTAGTAAAGTGAACCATTGATGCTGCGAGTCTTGACATAACCCCATACATCTGTGTGTATCAAATCAACAATACCTTGTGCTCGAGAGGTGCTTTTGCCGAAGTTGGTTTGCTTTTGTTTGCCGAAGCATCATGCTTTGCAAACTTTTCCAAGAAACTGTAGCTTTGGAATCCTGATTGCCATATTCTGATTCCTGAGATCCAGCAAGCTCTTGAAATTGACATGACCATATTGCTTGTGCCATTTAGTAGATAGTGGCATCTATTGTGGTTGAGCTGACATGGGATGCAAATCTAGTACTGTAGCTAGCATTCTGTACAAGCGTCCTTCCTTGACACCTTCTCCTACTATAGCTGAAATCTTTTGGATTTATCTCTGATAGTGCATTCATCTCCGTTGAAGATGACTCGGTAGTTGTGTTCCATCATTTGACCTACTGATAAGAGGTTCTTGCTGAGCTTGAGAATGTAGAGTATATCTTTCACCAAATCCTTCCGTACCAGTGAAATTGTACATAGGGATAATGCCGGTCCCTTGAATTGGATTCGATGTATTATTTGTTGTGTAGATGACATTCTTTTGACCTTCTAATGGTTTCAACTATGTGAACCATTCTTGATGATTTGTCATGCGAGATGATGCACCACTGTCGATGTACCAAGGATCCTGTTCTACTTGGCCTTGATAGCTGAAATCCTCTTTTGGATTGCAATCAGTGCCTAGGTGCACTCAATCAGTTTGTTACATTTCCTCGTTTGCAAGAAACATATTCCCATGTTCATTTGCAAAATGACTGTGACTAGAATGTCCACCATGATTATTTCCTCTTCCGCAGAAATTCCCTCGATTACTGTTGGATTGACCGCCTTGGTCGTACTGTTTCTTGTGGCAATCTCTTTCATTGTGTCCAATTATGACAGTAGTTACACTTGATGTTTTGACACGTTGGTGAATAAATTCCCTCATCCTTGGAATCTTCCTCGGTTGGAATGATTTCCTCTTTTTTTATTTTGATGTTGCTGAGGATGATGTACTCGGGCAATGGCAGGATCTCTACAGGTGTGAAAATTGTTTGTGTAACTGGAGATCCCGCTGTTGTTGGTGCTATGACAATAGGTGGAGTAGAGCTACTACTGGTTGGATCGTCCAATGGTCTAGGTGTAGATCCATTGACATACTCCCACTTGTCCTAAAGTACAAGAATGGTCTACATTCGATATCTCCATGAGCCATAATTGGAGTTGTCTAGCTTAGCAGCTGCATCCAGATTGAGGTTCCTAGTCGTAACTCAAAGTGTCGTGAAGATCACTGTTTGAATCAACTGCAAAACACTGACTGTGGCAAGTGAAATCTGAAATGTTGGTGAAGGTAGAATTGCAATATATATAATATGATATGAATTACAAGGCTTGTGGCAAATGATGCCAGGAATAGCCAAGAGGCTTTACAAGACTAAAATGATGTGCACAATGCCGTGAAATAGTCGAATAGGCTTTACAATGATGGCATGTGTGTGTGAAATCAAATCATGTGCTATCTGCCCACTGAACAATCGGCAATGCCTATGAACACTTTGAAGTCTTCTCATTGAACTGATGAACGTCAAGTTTCAAGTAATGTGATGATATGAAACCGTATGTGAGCATAGGGACTGACTCCGAGTAGGAACTAGTCGAGAATTTCAAGCTTGGCTTAGATTGGCAACTTGGGGAAATTCAAAGCGTCCCCTCTATGGCGATCTAGTCTACTCTGATCTAGTCTACTCTGATCTAGACCTATACCAACCATTGATCGATGAAAGAACAACAAATAATTTCTTTTCTTTGGTTCTTTTTATGTGCTAGGTCAGATGTGTTGATGTAGAGGCTGATGTGCGTGTAGGAAGTGGATTTATCGGGGTGAGGCTAAAAAATGAGTGATACTTGCACTGAAATGTGTTGATGATGTGATGAGTGCATAGAGGACAAAAAATTGATCGTTTCACCTTTTTGTAGCACCCTCAAATTCCTCCTGGATCAAGAGATACGGCTTGATCTAGGTGGCACCTGTGTGCACATGCTATGGACTGTGTGTGTCTGCAGAGGGATAACCGTGCCTGCAGGGGCTCAGTGCTGACTGGACAGTTGAGTTGGCACTGGTTGACCTAACCTAGGTTCATGTTGACCTAACCATGGTCAGGTTGACTAACCCAGGGTCAAGTTGATGACGTGGTAGATGATGATGTTAGCAAAATGATGTGGTAGCTGACATGGCAGATGACATGACAAATGATGTGGCAATTGATATGGTAGACGACGTGGTTGCCACTGTGGCAGATGATGTGGTAGTGCTGACTAGATTACTGACATGGCAGTCGGTTGCCACATGTCAGTCGGTTGCCACATGTCAATCGGTGGTGATGTGGCCTATGGATAAGCTATGCTGATGTGGCAGTTGGTGAGGATAAGGTGCCACATGGCACACTATAGACCAAACCTAGGAGTGTTAACCCAGGTGACATGTGTCGAGTTGGGGATCAACCTTGGGTTGGAGATAAGGAGGCCACGTGTAGTGATTTGGGATGCCAAAATCTTTTGATTTCGACAGAATCTTTGTAAGATTTTGTCTCTACCGTGAAGCCGTGAGGTCGTGTGTGCTAATTGCTTTGTGTTGAGTTAAGAGCGTTGGAGCATGGCCTTTGAGCTCGTTAGTCGAATAGGCAAAGGATCTTTGTGAAGGCCGTTGAAGCACATGGTTTATGGAGCCAGGAGGCTTGGAGCCACTTGTCGGTAGAATGGCTCGTTGATGAAGGAGCGGAGAGCAGCAGCAGTAGCAACCACGTTCAGGGACGAATCGAGTGCTGTGGACACACGTCGACTAGGCAGGTCGAGCGCAAGCTACTCCCCTGCACTGCAGCTATGGCGACACTCCCCTCACCTTCCCTTGTAGGAGCTATACGAGCTGAGCTCTCGTCGTTGTGCAGTGGAGGCATGGTCACTCACGAGCGGCTAGCATTGGAGCTACTAGGCACAAATGGCTGGTCGTTCGTTGAGGCTAGGAGATGACTTGCAGCTAGGATTCGTGAGCAGCAGTGTCGTATAGACAGCTTGGCTTGCTGCGGGCTGTGTGCTATTCGTGGATGTTGCAAAGAAGGAGTCGGCTAGAGAAGGAGCCACCGGGGCGATGTTTGCCTTAGTCGTGGGAGTTGGCGCTTTGTTGATGGAGTCGCCCTTGAAGGTCGTAGTCGTTGATGGTGGTTGTGAGAGCCGGAGCAGCGAGCTGTTTGGAGAGGCTGCCTTTGCAAAGAGTCACCGCTGGACGTGCTGCACCTCCTTCGTTGTGGAGCATTCTCGTGTGTGCTTTCAAGCCTACAAGCCTGGGAGGTCTTTGTAGCTGCTGGGCATTGCGGGAGGAACTTTGAGCTTTGAACTTCCACCTCTTTCTCTAGAAGAACTAGTCTTCTCAATACCACTAGCTTTCCTTCTCTCAAATGCACAAGAAACTCCCTCTTTCACTCTCAATGGAAAACACTCAAGGTGAATAGAAATCTCTCCAAGAATAGAAGAGAATCTCACAAATCTCTGTCTCAATGATAGAACAAAAATTCCTCTCAACAACAGAATTTTTCAAGAATGAATGAACATAAATCTTTCATCAATGGAACGAAAGAATGGAAGCACTCAATCTCTCAATCTCTCTCACGCTCTCACGAATCGCAATGCCTTAGCGAAAGGCAAGGGAGCTCTGATACCATGACAAAATATGAAGAGGGGAGAGGAGAAGAGTGAAGATGAGCAGAGAGGGCACAGCTAGAGAGGACACCACAAATGACTAACTGTACGCTAGATTTAGTTGAAAATGTAGAATATATACCAACCCATTAAGGGTTAGGGTTAGGGCATCTAACCCTTTCCTTTATAGCACTCTATTGGGTTAGTGCTATGCACATATGATCACATGAAGTTGAGCATGAGCTCTCAACTGTTCAACTGTGTGTGTGTGTGTGTAGCAGATGGCAGAGAAATATTTTGAGCTTAAATGAGGAGTATTTGCAGGTGCTTGTTTCTCGTGCCATAAATTTGGGTACTTAGCATCGAAATGCCCTATTGTGTTACATCGGCCGCCCCCTACTGCTATGCCTTAGCCAAGTGCTAAGCCTGTGATGCGAAAAGGAGGACAATCCTCTAAAAAATAAGCAAACAAGAAGCCAGAACAACCCTCCAAATTGCCTATTCAGCATCAGCCGCCGATGCCAAAGGGAAAGATAAGGGGAAGGAGAGGATTCAAGATCATGATGCCTCTGATTCAGAAGGATGGCAGAGCCCCAAAAAAATGATCAACTTGAGACAATAGCCCTTGCAATCAAGACATTGGGATGCTTCTTCGGGGCTTCTTCTCTCATTACAGGACAAGCTCCTACTTTTGCAAACTCCCCTGTTTCAAGGTTATGGGTTGATGTGCTTAAAAAGGGCATTCCCTTATTTGATGGGTCTGATCCACTCGCCCCCTCTGACTTTGGGGTGCAGTCCGGAGTGGAAGCCATGGCAGTTGCTTGATCCGTCTTCTCTCTCTTGTACATATGTTTAATGATTTCAGCTTTCAGTTGTCTTACTTGCAACATTCAAGTCCTCTGCAATATAAATAAATGGAGGCTCTTTTGGCACTATGTAAATACTATGCATCCGGATGTGTTGTGTTTGCAAGAGCACAATCAACACTCTTTGGCTAGACAACATGGTTTCATTGCAGGGTATGACATCTTTTATGCTAGCACTAGCACTTTTTCTGGAGTTTGCATATTGGTGTAGTATCATTTGCAGCCCATGATCGCTTTCAATGACCCCCATGGAAGACGGTTGGTCATTCAATGCATAATCAATGGGGAGGTCTATGAGTTCGCATCAGTGTATGCCTCTCAGACATCAACAACACAAGCTCTGATGTGGGATTCTATTTCCCATTATCCTTGGAGATCACATGCTTTCATATGTGGTGACTTCAATAACGCTCCTCGGATGCAGGGATGCTACCACTCACAGATCCCATATGCTGCCCTTGAAATTGTAGCGATGGAATGATATGCTATATACTCCTCAGGCTAAGGATTTGTGGCAACTAACTCAACACAATGTATTGGATTTCTCTTATCATCATAATGCGCTCACCAATTATTGGACAAGACTTAACAGATGGTACTTACTCAATGCGAGCCAATATGATGAGTTTACATGCCGCTCAAGAGTGGATTATTCTCCGGTCCTGTCTAAGCATTTTCCTCTGTGGCTTGAGCTATCTTTTGGGTTACCTATTGTTGATGACCTATGTCTGCATACAAGATGGCTGCTTCATGTCAATCATTCTTATCTCAAACATGAGTGATTTCATCAAATGATATTGGTAGCTATGTGTCCTCTGCTTCTTCATGTTCAAGAAGATTTGGATTATGCATGGCATAGTTTTGTATGCTGTATTCAAGTTTTCATCCAAGACTATGGCAAGTGGTCACATGGCTATGTCCAGACTTCAAGTGGAATGGGCTAAGCATACAAGCCAATCTCTTATAGAGGTCAATTAGCAAAAATTGCTTACTACCGCTGAGTTGGATGATCTATCCCATGCTCACTCTCTCTTGCAGATTGATGCTCAATGCAAGCTGCATAAGTGGCAAGTCAGAGCAAGAATGAAGCCTCTTCAGGAGACGGGTTGCTCTTCTAAAGCCTTCTTCAAGAGTCTGGATGACAGCAGAAAGAAGCAAGCAATTTCTAGGCTGAAACAAAGGGATGGTAATTCAACACAGACTTTGTCTCAACTAGAGCATGAGTGTGTCATGCATTTTCAGCATCTTTTCTCAAAGCCTCCCTTGCCTTCAACTTAGGCCATTCATGCCAAGAATCAGTTTCTTCAGCATGTGATTCCAATCATTGAACAGGAGAATGGAGATACCTTTCTCAGAGTAAGAACTAGATGATGCTTTGCAACATATGGCAAAATACAAAGCTCTTGGATGGGATGGCCTAACGACTGAATTCTTCTTGGCTTTTTAGGCTGATCTAAAGCATGTGCTACTTCACATGATTAATTTAGCATGGTAGTGTGTTACTTTACCGCCATCTTGGAAAAGGGGTGTTGTTAAGTTGGTCCCAAAGAAACAGTTGTATGAGCATCTTTCAGACTGGAGGTCCGATTAAAATTCTGCCAGTTATCTATAAATTGATAGCTAAGATGATTGTCCACCCACAGGATTCAAGAAGTGTTGAATGCAAGATTGCATCCTTGTCAGTATGGCTTTGTGCCCAAGAGACATATTCATGACAATATCTCCAACGCTTTGATTGTGATTGAGTATGCAAAATATACTCAGCAAGATGTCCTCATTATGTATGTGGATGTAGACAAGGCCTTCGACACGATCCACTGGGATTATATTTCCTAAAGCATGTCTAAATTGTGGTTTGGTCCAAAGCTCACTAATTATATATATATTCATTTCGATTTCTTTCTTAAGGCTCTAAATTTTTCTCTCACCCCCCTCCCCCGCATCTCTCTCTCTCTCTCTCTCTCTCTCTCTCTCCCCCCTACCTCTCTCTCTCTCTCTCTCTCTCTCTCTCTCTCTCCCTCTCCCTCTTCCTCTCCCTCTCTCTCTCTCTCTCTCTCTCTCTCTCTCCCCACCCCCCTGATTGTTCAACTCAAATTGTGCACTCCATATGTCAAACTGTCCACCACTCAGTGTTATATTAGATTGTACACATCAAGACACCTACCTCTCTCTATCAAACTGGCCGTGCTACTTGCGTTTCATGCCTTGACGTGTGGTGCATGCTTCTACGTGATGTGCAGTCTGTGGCTCTCATGTTTGGACACATGGCTCGTGGCTCTCGCCTCGTTGCAATGCGCACCACCCTTTGTACCAACTTGTGATTGGACCGAGTGTGATGAGCATGACACATGGAGGGAGCAGGGCACTTGCAGTGACTATGGCCAATGATGTGGTGAGTCTCAAAAGGGTACATGGCATGGTGGTGCAGCAGATCTGAAGCAAAGCTAGATCTGACATTGGTGGGCTGGCAACTAGATCATACATGGCTTCTCTGCCCCGCAGCGCATGCAAAGTCCCAATAGCCTTCAATGTGAGGTCTCTCTCTACCTGGCCGTGGCCATGTGTCACCATCCTGTGCAAATAGTGCTCAGGTTGTCTACATGTGGCAATCTCTTCAACTTCCACTCCCTCTGAACCTCCGAACATCTCTAGGACCTCCCTCCTCTTTCTAAACTCAAAATCTATGCTACATTGGCAGGTCTGGTATTTGTCTCCTTAATATATAGTAAGATGACTCATTTACAACCGTGTGCAGCTCTTCATTGAAGGGGGTAGGTGCCCTTACATTTTATAATACCTTCTTACACTTTTTCACAATTCTTATACCTCTTCCTCAAGTTCAGATTATTCGCTAAAACCATCATCATCCGACTCTTCTTTGGGTTTACATTTAGGAGGCTAGAGACCTTGTCATTTGGTGCTGCAACAACAGGCTCATAGTTGATTCTAACATCTGGGCCCTTCATTGCCTCGCCTTTTCATATGTAACATCACCTCTCCTAGTGCATTTATGGGGACTAGTGTTATGTCAGCCATAATCTCGGAACCATGTATTGTGATTGTGGTTATGCGGGAAACCAGAGAGCTTGACGATGCTTGCATATTATGGGGCCTAGAGGGTTTGGGTCTAGGGTCATGCCTAGGCCTAAACATTAATTAAGAGGTGCAAAGGAGAGCCCATGAGGGAGCTAGAAGGGTAAGATCCCTTGTGGGACACATGGCACCAAAAGAGGAGGCCAAATTGCAAGCATTGGGCTTGGGGGAGGTTTCCAGAGAGTGATCTTCAGGATGATGTAAAAAGAAAAGTATACTTTTGAGGGAGAGACTGGAAATCGTGGTTGGGACGAATAAGTAGATAGAGCCCTCTAATTTAGGGGATGTGACATTGGTATGAAAGCTGGATAAAAATCAGAGTAATCGGGCATTGGCTTGCTACAAATTGACGTTGAGTTCAAAGTACTTCTACTCAAGAATCAAAAGAGCTTTGAAGTTGTGGAGAAAATACGGATGATTCTGCACTGAAAAAAATGGATCCATAGACGATCGTGTGGACGTATTTGCTGCAGCCTAGTATTATCATCTATGGGCTCGCTTCTATACAATATACATGCTGCTGTTTGGCCATCCCTGCCAACTCCCTGGCTTTATTTTTTTGGTGCATTAATATACTTGGAAGTTGGGAGTCAGTGTCTCTTCCACTGTTGGCGCTATGTCCATTCTGCATTCAGTCTAGGGATTAAAGGACTCCAGGAGTAGTCATCTTTATTGTTGTCAATTTCAATGTGAAGGAGCGGTTGCATGAGTCATTGTGTCCTCTTTTGGATGCTTGCTTTTGTGATGTATTGTTGCAATTCTTAAAAGAATCATTAGAGTCTGAAGCTTTTCAATTGCTAAGGGCTATAGACTAAAGCTACCGTGCGGCTGTCGTCATCAGGTAGGTCATTACAAACTGTCATAGACTAATTGTGTCTATGCAATGATTTTTGACTCCCCAGGATTTGAAAGCCCGTCGAGTTATGTTCAGACCAACACAGAAGCCGTCGCCACATTACTTGCCTTTACTTAAAGCCACATCATCCTAAGGTTTAAAAACCTTTGAAAAAAGAAAAAAAAGCCACCTCATCAGAGCATTTCTACCCCTCTCTAAAGTCTAAAGCCCCCCCCCCTCTCTTTTCAAAGTTTTTTTCACCTCCTTCTTCTTTCCAATCTCCTTAGCCTCGCCAAACTCAAAGAAGAAGATCGGGTCAAAAAGTTCGAAGCATAGAGTATAAAGAAGAGTGGGATCGAGGAGAGAGATCAAGAATTAAAAGCATGAGAGGTCGCGTCGACTGCAAATACAAATCCAATGCCTCGAACAAATATGAGGGAAGTGGGCACTACATTTTTATCTCTCACATAAAGCATTTCGCTTTAATTTTTGGAAAATATATGTCTTTGAAATAATTCCAGAAAGGAATGATATGATTAGGGAGGCCGAGGAAAGGGCTAGGAAGGGAAAAGCAATACTTGGAAAGGAAACACATGAGGAAGTACAAATTGGAAATCAAGAGGATAATGTCGAAATGGAGGATATAGACTACGGTGATTATGGAATTCCATATACGGAATTCAGTAAACTTGAAACTTGAACGCAAAATATAGAAACATAGTTAGGGGTTATTAGTGAAACACCAAAAACCCTACCTAAAGCTATAACTAAGATAGTCGATTCTTAATCAAATCTATTACTGAAAAATCACTAATTAAGTTGAGAGGTCTACCTCTCGACTTAGAGAAACCTCAAACATCCTTAAGGACTTAAAACTACCACTTTTCAATGGGAAAGAAAAGGAGCGTAATAAAGATGTGATTAATACGTTCTTGCAAAAATGACAAGACTTCCACCGACTCAGGAATACACATCCTCAAAATCAAGTCATGGAAGCAAGTCTTTCCCTTGGAAATAAAGCCTATAAATGGTGGATGAGCCTCAGGGAGAGTGATAGAATTCCAAGGTATTGGACTGAGTTTGAACAAGCCTTCCTCAAAGAGTTTTTACCAAAAAATGAATTAGAAAGAGGATGGGAGGCTTGGGACAATTGCACTATGGGTAAAAACACTCTAGTCCAGTACATAGCGAACTATAGGGAGGCAGTCCTTAAGCTGAAGCGAATTGATGAATTCCAAAAGATAAGGGGTTTCGTGAGAGGTCTCAAAGACACTTATAAGGTTGAGGTGAAAAGAAATTCTCCTAAAACCTTTGAGGAAGCCATTAAGTATGCCCAAATATACGACGATACGATGGGAAATTCAGAGTTGGAACTTCAAAGAAAACAGGTTTTGTTCCAAAGTTCAATAAATTTCCCAATTTGAAGAGGAAGGGGCTCTTTAAGAAGGAGGTTCCTCAAGCACCACCTAAGAAACCTCAAACACGAAATTATCCTCTCTTGAAGAAAGAGGATTATGAAAGGGCCAGGTGAGAAAATCTTTGCTTCAAATGTTTGGGCAAAGACCATGCTACTTGGAATTCTGTCTTAAAAATAAACTAGCGGGAGCTAAAGCCCCAAATAGACCTCCATAAAGACAAGTGCATACGGTGCAAGTGTTGTCACTTAATGGTACTGAAAAGTACACTGAGGTAGACGTCCATCATGAGGATAGCACCCACATGTGTTGTCTATCATTGGCAATGTGGCACCCAACTTTGGTCCTCATGATTTAATGAGGATGCATGGGAAAATTAAGGGGCAAAGAGTAAGAGTGATGGTCGATGATAGTGCAACACATAATTTCTTAAACTACTCGTTAGTTAAGAAATTAAAATTGCCTGAGAGTCCTAGTGCCCATAAATATGTGGTCTCTTTGGCAAAGGGCAGTGATAAAAAAGTTTGGGACACCATGATACATGGTGTAGAGATGGATATTCAAGGCTATCAGGATGCCTTGGATTTCCAAATCATGCATCTCGACCGAACAGATGTAACACTTGGTCGAGAATGGCTGTATAGTCTTGGGCATATCTTATAGAGGAGTTATCTTAATAACTCCATTATATTTGAAAAAGAGGGTAGAGTCCTCCAAATTCAAGGAGAATATGATGTGCCTAACTCTCCTCTTATTTATTTGATGCAATTGGAACGACTACTACACCAAGAAGAATGCGAGGTATATCTTTGTGAACTTACTTTTATTGGTGATTTTATGTCTTCTACATCGGAAAGAAGTAATGTTGTTTTCGATAATGTTAAAAAGTATGAATCTTCTTTCAATGATTTAATGTTTGAATTTAAAGATGTTTTTCCGTCTCATTTATCTAATGGTTTACCTCTTGAGAGAGAAGTAGATCATAAAATAGATTTAATTCCTTAATCCACCCCTGTTTGTAAACCCCCATATAGGCTTAGTCAAACGGAGGAATGTGATGTCGAAAGAAAGTTAACGGAATATCTTAGGAAGGGCCAAATCCAAACAAGTAGCTCACCTTGGTGTACACTAGTTTTACTGGTAAAGAAAAAGGATGGTACTATGCGTTTATGCATAGATTACCGAGCACTAAATAAAATCACCATAAAAAATAAGCATCCTATGCCTCGCCTTGATGAGCTCTTTGATCAATTGCAAGGGGCAAAATACTTTACTAAAATTGATTTGAGATTAGGATATCACCAAGTACGAATTAGGGAAGAGGATGTCCCTAAGACATCATTTTGTACTAGGTATGGGCATTATCGATTTAAAGTAATGCCATTTGGATTAACAAATGCTCCAACAACTTTCATGACACTTATGAATAGTGTCGTAAGGCCATATCTAGAGAAATTTGATGTAGTATTTCTAGACGATATCCTTATTTATAGTAAAATCAAGAAAAAGCATTTGGAACATTTGCAAAAAGTGTTCCAACTGCTTAGAGATAATTCACTCTTTGCTAAAGAATTCAAATGTGAATTCTTTGCAAAAGAAGTGAAATACTTGGGACATATAATATCCCAAGAAGGGTTCGTATGGACCCTGACACAGTAAGGGCCATATTGGAATGGCCACATCCTACAAATCTAGAAGAATTACAGATATTCTTAGGTTTGTTAGGATTGTATAGGAGATTCATCCAAGATTATGCTAGGATTGATGTTCCGATGCTGGACCAACTTAAGGGGAAGGGAAGCACCTTCTAATGGGATGAACCTCAAAACTGAAGTTTTGAAAAATTAAAGGTAGCTATAGTGGCAAAAGTAGTGGATCCCAATGAACCATTCGTGGTTGAAACAAATGCCAGTGATTTTGTTGTTGGGGCAGTACTTATACAAAAAGCTTGACCAGTGGCTTTTGAAAGCAAAAAGTTAGATTGTGCCCAACGTAATTACTCAACATATGACAAGGAACTATATGCTATAGTCTATGCTTTAAAAAAGTGGAGGCACTACTTATATGGTGCAAAATTTGAGATCATCTTTGATCAGGAGAGCATTAAGTTGAGTTGTAATCAGCCAGAGCTTAAAGGTAGAAAAGCTAGATGGGCTGAGTTAATGCAAGAGTTTGATATACAATTGACATATAGGAAAGGGAAGTTCAATGTGGTAGTAGACTCTCTTAGCCGAATGCCAATTGTTAATGAATTGAGTTTTACTCAATTTCAAAATGATTTCCTAGAGTCCTTAAAGGGGCAATGCGAGTTTGATCCTCACTTCTTTGAAATATGGAAAGCAATTAAAAATAGGGATCCAACTAATCAAGAGGTTTTCACTAATGAGTCTCATGGAAAAGGGGACACACCACACATTGGTGATAAAGGGCTCAAGTGGAAAAAATATACTATTGAAGATGGCTACCTGCTCTACAAGGGTAGAGTATGTGTCCCGGATGATAATGACATTAGGCACCAAATCCTTTTTGAATGTCATGATAGTCCGAGTGTTGGACACCTAGGAATTCAGAAGACATATGTGCTTCTGAAAAGGCAATTCTTTTGGCCTGGAATAGGTAAAGACGTCCAAGATGATGTATTGAAGTGCAAAAAATGCCAGGTCAATAAGGCTAAATGCCATAAGGTAGGATGTCTCCTACACCCATTCGATCTAGTAAATGGGAAAGCATCTCCATGGATTTCATTGTGGGACTACCTAGGACACAAAGGGGGCACAACTCAGTCTGGGTAATTGTGGATTTGTTGACCAAGATGGCTCATTTTTTTCCTGTAAGTGAAGATGTTAAAACTCCAAACTTAGCTAGGCTATTTGTGGAGATTATCTATAGACTATATGGGCTACCAGCCAGTATTGTTAGTGACTGGGATAGTAAATTTAACAGCTATTTTTGGAGGGCTATGTTTAAGAGGTTAGAAACTTTGTTGAATATGAGCACCCCACAAAGTGATGGTCAAATTGAAACGGTCAATCATATCATTGAGGATATGTTTTGAGCATGTGCGAAAGCCCACCCCCCTTCGTCGTTGTCGTGCGAACTCCCCCCCCCCCCCCCCGCACCGCCGCCGCAAAAGCCCCCCTGCCCAACAAACTATTGAAAAAAAAAAAACTTAACCTAAAACTAACCTTAGGTTATTTAACCTAGGTTAGGTTAGGTTAGTCTAATTAGGTTAGTTTAACCTAGGTTAGTTACTGACAGTTAGGTTAGTCTAACTAACCTTCAATTAGTAACTAACTATAGTTAGTAAACTTAGTTAGGTTAAACTCCTAGTTATAGTAACTGGGAGGATATAGGTTAGTTAACCTAACTAGATTAACTTGGTTCCAACCCCTCAGTTAGACTTAAAGTCCATTCACACCACCCTTAGGACCCCCCCCAAAAAGTAAAATTTACCCCTACTTTAACCCTTGGTAACTCATCCGCTTGGGACCCAAACTGAACCCCGTTTGAGCCTAGATTTCACACACAAAAACACCACGCTACGGGATATTTTTCCAATCCATTGCGCACCATTTTGGCATCCCTAGCACTCGCTCATTCATGCCCCCATGTGGGCCTTGTTGCACATAAATTTGCTTGTATCTTCACGCCGTTACCTCCAATTAACGATCTGTCTACACCGGCACAGTTTCTACCCACGTAGGACAATCTTAGGAACATTATTAACACAACGGTCCCTACACCAACTAACACCACTCTAACCCTCCCAACAAAACTACATCCACACCGGCACTTCTAGCAGAGACACCCTTTGTAAATCTCGTCCAATCTACATGCAGCTATGTTCTGGGAAATGCCTCCAACTCCAATGCTCGCCAAATCCACATACAACTCCGCTGCAACCACCCCCCCGAGAATCCTCTACCCCGAACCCCCCCTTGAAATTCAATCACTCCCTTTAACTCCTCTATGCCCCAACATGGCTAGACGCCATCGTGACAATGATGGGGATATCGACCTTGATGCAGAGGCCGACAATTTTTTTAATTGACAAAATAATAACAATCAAGGCAGACGTCCCTTGGGAAAACTGGAACTTCTTAAATATAATGGTAGGGGAGATCCAGTCGGAATCCTCCAGTATTTCGATGCCGCATGCTGAGCAGGTGGAGATCCATTTCATGAAACCAAGGTGGCTTGGTTTCCATAGCCTCAACTGATGAAGCGTCTAAATGGTACCTAGACCTTCTTGTGGAAGAGCGTGCCACATGGGACCTACTTCAAACGGAATTTAAAAGACACTTTCAAATGAAGAGGCTATAAGATGATCCCACTCTCCAACTAAGCAAGATCGAACAAGGCCGGCGAGAAGATGTACGCATGTACCTAGGTAAGATGAAAAGATTAATCACCAAATGTGATCCACGCCCATGCAAAGTACCTCACCGCATGGTTCATTGCAAGACTAAGAAAGAAAATATGAAAGGATATGAAAAAGATTAGCAGCTATGAAACATTCAGTGCTTCTCATCCGCTAGCCATTGACATCGAGGATGGCATGACCGACTCAAAGACTAGCAGTGATGAAGGCAGATTTAGTACACGCGATAAGCACTCGAAAAAGGGCAAATAAAAGGCCACTAGCGACACATCAAATGAAGATCGCCTAGAGGCCATGACCATGAACCTGAAAGAAGACATGATGTAGTCACATGATGCAGGCCATGGAACAAAAACTTCACTTGTCTCAGCCGCCAACTCAAACATATCCACGATGAGAAAATGTCTGGTGTCCACATTGCATGGCCAATCATACAGCAAATGAGTGCCCGGTCCTAAGAGCCAGGATCACTGCACAAGCAAATCCACCACCAAGGTTGTGGTGCCATATCTGCATCGTCGGTGGCCATGATGAGAACAATTGCATCTTCAACATGCGCAACAACCTGCCTCAACCTCAACAATACCAAGCGGCACCCATGCCAGTATACAGACAACCGGCACTTGCACAAGCGCCCCCAACTCTAAGGCTAAATCCTATTCCCATTCGAACACCCTTGGGAATAGTGAATGGCATGTGTACAAAGATCGCAGTAGTCTACTCTTCCCTTCAATTCACAATCTTGGATCTCCCTAAAAAATCCTATCAAGTCTTACTGGGACGTCCTTGGTTACGAGAAGCATCAATCCTCCATGACTGGGGAATTGATAGACTGACAATCCAGAATTGAGACACCGCTATCAGGCTGAATGTGGGAACAGGAGCTATAAAACCAATTGTGCCTAGAGCATTGGATGACACATCTTCCATGACAATCTCAAGCAAATCAGCTCCCTTGCAACAGCATGCCATAGTGGGTGACTCACAAAGCAATGTCAATAACTGGATACAAACATTGGCAACCATCGACAACTGCCATTCATTAGATCCCATCTTCTCACATATAGATGCTAAGGCACTGCAGGTAGATCCTCCACTCCCACATGAAGAACCAATCGATCTAGAGATGCCATTCTTTATTGCTGACCTGGAGTGGGATAATGAACCTGAGGAAGGCACCCATACCAATGATGACTCAGATTTTCCTTGGGACCCTGAAACTGAGACTGAGAATGCTAAAATTAAAGATAAAATCGTTGATAATGACTTAGCCATTCTGCATGCCCTAACGAGCTTGCAAAAGTTGAACCTCCAAAGTTGAATAATAGCAGAAGATCTTGCAAGAAAGCTGAAGGAGAAAATCATAGAAACGCCAAGGCCGAGCACTTCAATGAATTCGAAAGAGTCCAAACAAGGATCATTGAATTGTACCTTACAAAGTCAGCTTCCTCAAAATCAAAACCACCGCCTCTTGAATGGTCCCCTGAGGGACTCGAAGGAGTATGCACAGCAAATGAACCCTTACTTGGAAACACCTTACCAGTGGAAAAGTTACCCCACAGTTCCCAACATAAGAAGTTTCGGAAATATAAGCCACACGTATGGATGAGGCTCATCAAGAGACTTCAGAAAAGGAAAGTCAAGAAGAGCCTAACAAATTAGTATGCCACCCAATACACATGACACATGTCATGCTAGTTCAACACCATCAGAGGCCGATCTTTGAGAAGTGCCAGAATACTTCAAGAATTACACAAGTGGTAGTGCACCAATAGCAATGCCAAGACACTAAGAGAATCTGAAGTTCAAGAAACCGATAGCATTGGAGAAACTCCAATCTATGAGCGATCACCAAAAACACACACAATAAACCTCACCCTTGAAGAGGAGGAAGAAAAACTAGTTTTCATTGGGAAACAACTTCAACAAGAAGATGAAACCAAACTCAAAGCACTCCTAATGGAATACCGTGACTGCCTAGCATGGTCATACAAAGAGATGAAAGGAATTTCACCAGAAGTGGTAGCACACATAATACCTATAAGGGAAGGTGCTCACCCTAAGGTATGTGGACCTTATCACACAAATCCTAAGTATGGCACCATGGTTTATGACGAGCTAGAAAAACTCCTAGATGCCGAATTCATCTATGAGATAGAGCACACTGATTGGGTTTCACCCATTGTCATTGTGCCTAAACGAAAAAAGAAGCTCATAATATGCATAAACTTAAAAAATGTGAATGCCACCACAATTAGGAATCACTATCCCCTACCCTTAACAAAAACAGTGTTGGAAAAGGTGGCAGGCTCCAAAATATATAGCTTCTTGGATGGCTTTAGTGGCTATAGCCAAGTGTAAAGTGCTTTTAAAGACCAATCAAAAATAGCATTTGCTACAAAATGGGGGATTTTTGCATATAGAGTCATGCCATTTGGCCTTTGTAATGCCCTGGCCACATTCCAGCGAGTCATGTTCACAGCTTTCAAGTCATTTCCGAATAAGTATTTACAGGTGTTCTTGGATGATTTGTGCATCCATTCAAACAAAAAAGACACTTCAAATGTCTTGAAGCAATACTAATCAAATGCAAGAGTATGGCATCTCCCTAAATCCAACAAAATGCCAGTTCATGGTCACCCATGGAGTTGTTTTGGGACACATCATCTCTCAACATGGGATTGCAACTGACATGGACAAAATCAAAATCATCATGGAATTGCCTCCTCCTACAAATTCCAAAGGTGTACAGGTCTTTAAGGGACATGCCAACTATTATAGAAGATTTATACTGCGGTATGCCATGATAGCTAGACCACTTTACAGATTATTAGTGGAATTCTTATGGACCAAATAGTGCGACCAAGCCTTTGAGCTTTTAAAGTGGCACCTAATCACAACACCCATCCTTATATCTCCCAATTGGAATATTGATTTTCATGTTCATACTGATGGATCCAAGTATGCAATTGGGAGTGTGCTTTGTCAACCCGGTAACCATAAGAAAGACTACCCATTCTACTTCGCCAGTCGACAACTCAATGATGCAGAGATCAACTATACCACCACAAAAAGAGAAGCCCTAGCAATGGTGTATAGTGTCAAGAAATTTTGGCACTATCTACTGGCAAATTATTTTGTCTTCTACATCGACAATCAAGCATTGCTTTATCTTGTGAACCATTCGTGTACAGTAGGAAAAATAACCAGATGGCTCCTCTTGCTTCAAGAATTCAACTTCAAAATAGTGGTCCGCAAAGATGTGCCCAACACTACATTGCTGATCACATGTCTCGAGTAAAGTCGGGAGAAGAAGTCACTTGAGTAGAAGACGACTTACCAAATGCCACGCTATTTCAAATAGATGCTCTTCCAAAGTGGTGTGGAGATATCATTGGGTACTCGATGGTAGGAAGAACACCCCCTGAAATGAAAGCAGTAGATGCCAGAAAATTGATCCTAAAGGCTGCACCCTATCAACTGATTGCAGGACAACTGTACGAGATGGGCAAGGATCAGATATTAAGACGATGTGTAACGCCTCATAAAATCATGCCAATCCTAGGTGAAGTCCATGAAGGCATTGCAGGAGGACACTTCCAAGGGGAGGCCACAGCAAGAAAAGTTTTCCTCGCAGGCTACTAGTGGCCAACACTGTGGGCAGATGCCTATGAATATGTAAAAGGTTGTGATGTATGCCAACAGACTACTAAACCACAACACAAAGACCTCAATCCCCTAACAACAGTTGTTGCACAAAAACCATTTGAAAAATGGGGGATTGACTATGTGGGTCCCATACATCTAGCACCAAAAGGAACATAGGCACGCTACATCATTGTGGCCAGTGATTACTTTACAAAATGGGTTGAAGCTAAAGTAGTCAAAAAGGCACATGCCAAAAGCACAGCAAGATTCTTATATGAAAATGTGATCACCCGATTCGGATGCCCCATTGAAATTATGTCAGATAGAGGCACACATTAGGTCAATGAGGTAATCTAATAACTCTTATCTGGCTTCATAGTAATTCATAGAAAAAGCACACCCTACTACCCCCAAGGGAATGGACAAGCCGAATCCACCAACAAAATAATATGCATTATCCTCACCAAGGTAGTAGAACCACACCGTTCTGATTGGGCAGAGAAACTGAATGCAGCCTTATGGGCATATAGGACCACACTCAAGGAATATACAGGGAACACACCTTTTCAATTGGTGTACAGCCTTGAAGTTGTGGTTTCACTAGAATTTGTAATACCAAGTCTACGCATAGCAGTACAGGAACGCATGGGAGACCATGAATCCTTGAAAGAAAGACTCTATTAGTTGGAGAAGCATATAAAGACAAGACTAATCACCTACCATGCCATGGCAATAGAAAAGCACAGAAGAAAGGCATGGTTTGATAGAAATCTTAAAGCTAAAGACATCAAGGAAGGCGACTTAGTCTTGTTATACAATGCCAAAGTACACAAGGGGAAACTGAAGTATCTAGGTCAAGGACCCTATTGAGTATGAAAGATGAATCCCATCGGGGCTGTACTACTAGAAACATTGGATGGAGTCCAATTCAACACAACAATAAACGGGATGTGACTGAAGCGCTACTACATCAACATGCAAGCCATCCTCGACAAAAACGAAGATTTGGGAAACCAAGTCTTCCTTAGTTAGGATTAGATTGTATCACGAGCACTCACTTGCATATGTACGTCTTCGCACGTATAGGTAGCATCAATCGATTTTAACCTAGGGCTCAGAAGTGATGCCTGAGTTCTAGCTGCCCTATAAAAATCCCAGCAAAAAAACAAAGCGTATAGTTAGTCCATACCTAGCTACTAGGTCACGTGCACTCACACGCTTTCACTTAGACACATAGATGATTGCATGAATAATTGTACCACACACTTTCATTCCACACTCTCAAAGCATGCCAACCAACCTAATGATCAATGGTACACCGCATGAACATGGATGCAGGTTTAGAAAAGATGCCGCCACTAAAGAGGATGCGTAGAAAGAGCCCAACCGCCTCAACAACGAGATCGCCTCCGAAGTTCACAGCCATCTACATCCTCTCAACCACAGCAACCACAGCCATTCGCCAGAGCGATAGCTTCAAAGAGGATTCAGTGCATGACCAAGAAGAACAAATGCCACCCAGTCACCACCAGCCTACACAGCCATTGACAGGGCCTAGTCACTGGAACTTGTTTGGCCACCCACATCAACTTATGCTCTTTCCTGGGAAGCACATCTTACGTAGAGCAAAGGGGTCTAGGTAGTTTGCATGAGAGCCTAAAATCCTTGCAAGACAGTCCTGCAATGACCACATACATCAAGGACTTTCTCCATTCTTACCACTCCAGCAATGCAAAGGTTGGCAAGTATGGTACAATCACTACATCAGAGCCCACTAAACATTATCCTCAACAGTACAATCATTCAAAGGGCTTTCTCATTGCCAACACAAGGTGCCAAATACCCTAAATGGCCTACTGATGCAAAGTTTCTCGAAGTATAGTCTCTCCTCACCAAGGGCACACTGATCCATAGAGATGGCATATTGCTTTGCACAATCCTTGACCATCGCCTCAAGGAAGTAGCACAATTCGTATCCACAATCCTAGGGGTGAATTGCAGCAAGAATTGATCCCTTCCACTCCGCACATTTGTCTTGCTGAGTAGGAAGCTAAAAAAAGACTGGGTCCAACACTTTATCATCTTCTTCATAAAGAAACTAGATGGTTCTTCAGGCCAAAAATGTAAAATTCCACACTTATTGGCTATAATCATCAAAAAAGAACTACAAGAAAGAGAAATAATTCTGCCCCAGTCACCAAAACCAATTGAGGAGTTGGACATACCCTTCTCACTAGTATGGGAACCGTCACCAACTTCTCCTACTATCACAATGATAAGTGCAGTTGCCTTAGAGGAAATACCTATTCTGGAGGTCGGGATTGCGGAATGGCCCCGAGAGATGCTACAGCTCGGTGCACCACTGCAACCAATATTTCTCCAACAACAACAGCAACCAGAGCTCGAGGCAAGATCGGCACCCAAACTTGAGGAAAGATCGGCACCAGAGCCTGAGACTACATTAGCACTCAAACCACCCATCGATGCCATGGCAGTCGATGAGCCACAAGGGGAGCTAGTGCTAGATCAACAATATGACTATTGTACACAAGGGACTAAAATACCATTGGAACAACCTCTCCCAAGTACTACAGAATCATCGGGATGGGAGGCAGTCGATAGAGCGAGCGAGGAAAAGCGAGCGGGCCCAAAAAAGCGAGCGAGCTTTTCTACAATTTCCTTATCGAGGTACTCAACATAGCTTTGTGGAAACCACTATTTGGGAAGATTCTCGAAAATAAAACTTATGTTACTATGTGTAACTATACCAATATTGCGAATTATAGTCTACCTTAACTTCCAATTGGAGCCATACTCACATTATGCAACAATACTATGTGGGTTTGAAAGAAACCGAATTTCCACTCCAAAGCGGATTCCATTACTGATACAACAAATCTTTTGCATTTGAAATGGGTCTTATTATCAAACTCCTTCAATAATCAAAACAAATGTGTTGCTTGATATGTTGAACTTAGTAACGTAAACATCACTTCACCCATATGCGGGGAAAAAAAAACTGTCTGTAGACTTCATAGCATGGGATTGCATCAACACTTATAACATTCAAAATGGTTCTTCTTATTAAAAGTGTTATCAACCATGAAAGAAAATGTTTAAAAATAATTAATCCATATGTTGAAAAACCCGTGTCATTTATGACATTCAAAATTGTTCTTGCAACCATCCTGTAGTTCCTAGAGATTTTGCCCATACTTCCAACCCCTTCCCTTCAGCCACTAAGAGGTATCTAATAGTTTTATAGAACACTTGAGATATCATCACCTCCTAATACAAAACCATTATTACTATTTGTAGAACACTTGAGATATAATCACCTCTTAATACAAGACCATTCTTACTATTTGTAGAACACTTCAGATATCATCACTCCTCTTTAGCCACTAAGAGGTACCTAATACTTTTGTAGAACACTTGAACCATTCTTACTATTTGTAGAACACTTGAGATATCATCACCTTTTAATACAAAACCATTCTTACGGTTTGTATAACACTTGAGATATCATCACCTCTTAATATAAAACCATTCTTAGTATTTGTAGATCACTTTAGATATCATCGCCTCTTAATACAAGACCATTCTTACTATTTGAGAGATTAATGGATTAAAGGTTTGAAGCTCATAGGAGACGAAGGAAGAGAAAGTCAGTTTGAACATGAGGACAATAAAACTAATTGGAATATTTTGACTTATGTATTATACCTTTTTGAAGACTATGAATTTAAGTCAGTTTCAACATTAGGATGATAAAACTAATTAGAATATTTTGACTTATGTATTATATATTTTTGAAGACTATGAATTTTAATGAGGAGAGGCATGCACACTACTTAGTAAATACACTAGTACTACTACTAGCCTATGACTATTAAGCCTAGTAGCACCAGTGTGATTTTGAGCCTTGTATCAACCTTTTGATAATTTTCTTTCATCGTTAGTGCAATAGAAATTATTCCTTCTATCAGAAGAATCTTGCCAAATTTATTCAAAGTGATGATTTTGTAGTCTACATCCACTATCCTCTGACTCTCAAAAATATATTAAATGTGAGCACCCATTTATCTTGTATGATCAACCCTAGACTATGCTGTGATAGGACATTACTAGAACAAAAAAAATATGAATTGATATGGCGATGTTCGGTGTGAAATAACCAAATTAAGGATTTAATAAGAAAGAAAACAATCAGAATCAATAGGCTATTCAATGGCTCAAATCTGCACAGAAATTATAATGTGCCTCCCAACTCATGCATTCCAGCTCCTCATGTTTGACAAGAATGCAAACAATAATGAAATCACATTATCTTTAGTTTCAAAGTAAGCAAAGCACCAAAAATAAATGCAAACATATTGGATGAGGAATAAATAGGTATAGATATAGATAGACCTATATATATGCATTCATAGATATAATGATGATTAAAGTTGGATGGTCATAATAATATTATGTGTACTATCATTGGGATTAGGACTACTATTGGTAATATTGTATGTAGTAGTAGGAGAACTACCATTAAGGAACACTCAAATAAAATTACTAATGGTGGTGATAAAACTACCACTAGTAGTTTGGTAATTACCCCTAACATCTACAACAAATATTTGATGGGTAGCTAGTATTAGGTCAAAAGGCCCCAATTGTGCTATAATAATGGACCAAAAAAGGGAGTGCTATAGCATCACCTAAGGGTCACTTTTTATCCATGAAAGAAACAAGTCGGTGCAACCTAGGTCATACAGATCTAGGTCATGTGGAGTGGTTCACATCTCTTTCCTTGATAAATAAGTTACACTACCTTTGATAGTAACTACAAAGATTGCTGCCATAGTGCCGTAGAGTAGCCCCTAGGTTGCACCATCATCCTTTTTTGCTTTTGAGCCATGAGATAACAAAATGCATGACATGGGAAACCAATGGGGTCTTACTTTTGATGTTTGTATGTATGTATGTATGTATATATATGCATGTACATACATACATACATACATATATATATATATATATATATATATATATATATATATATATATATGTATATATTGATGAATACAATTTTGATATATGGAGAAAATGGACATGAAAATCATCTAAACTGGCTCTTGCCGTTTGATTTGATATATGACATGACCCCATTTGGATTTGTAAGCCCAAAGATATGGGGTCCTACTTTTAGGGCCTGAATGCTTGAAATAGGCAGCGCGTTAACGCGCTGCCTATTTCATGCATTTAGGCCTCAAAAGTAGGACCCCATTGGCAACACAATGGGGTCCTACTTTTGAGGCCTAAATGCATGAAATAGGGAGCGCGTTAACACGCTGCCTATTTTAGGCATTTAGGCCCTAAAAGTAGCACCCCACATATTTGGACTTGCATATCCGAATGGGGTCATGTCATATATCAAATCGAATGGCAAGATCCAATTTAGATGGTTTTCATGTCCATTTTCTCCATCAACTAAATCTATATTCATCAAATAATGGTGTTTATCAAGTTTTGGCATACCTCCCCCAAAATCAAGACCCCCATTGCAAAGAAAGGTAAGGAACACAAGTGCTTGTTCTTATGCTCATGAGACAACAAAATGCATGAAATAGGCAACCAATGGGGTCCTAATTTTGTTGTATGTATGTAATTATGTATATATGTATGTATATACATACATATATATCTATATGTGTATATGTGTGTGTGTGTGTGTGTGTGTGTATGTATATATATATATATATGTATATGTATATGTATATGTTGATGCATATATGTATATATTGATGTATATATTAATGCATAAAATTTTGATATCTGGAGAAAATGGACATAAAAACCATCTAAATTGGCTCTTGTCGTTCGATTTGATATATGACATGATCCCATTTGGATTTGTAAGTCCAAAGATACGGGGTCCTACTTTTAGGGCCTGAATGCCTAAAATAGGCAGTGCATTAACGCGCTACCTATTTCATGCATTTAGGCCTCCAAAGTAGGACCCCATTGGCAACACAATGGGGTCCTAGTTTTGAGGCCTAAATGCATGAAATAGACAGTGCGTTAACGCACTGCCTATTTTAGGCATTCAGGCCCTAAAAGTAGTACCCCGTATCTTTGGACTTGCATATCCAAATGGGGTCATGTCATATATCAAATCGAATGGCAAGATCCAATTTAGATGGTTTGCATGTCCATTTTCTCCATCAACTAAAACTATATTCATCAAATAATTTTGTTGATCAATTTTTGGCATACCCCCCCAAAATCAAGACCCCCATTGCAAAGAAAGGTAAAGAACACAAGTGCTTGTTCTTATGCTCATGAGACAACAAAATGCATGACATGGGAAACCAATGGGGTCTTACTTTTGATGTTTGTATGTATGTATGTATGTATATATATGCATGTACATACATACATACATACATATATATATATATATATGTATGTATGTATGTATATGTTGATGCATATATGTATATATTGATGCATACAATTTTGATATAAGGAGAAAATGGACATGAAAATCATCTAAACTGGCTCTTGCCATTTGATTTGATATATGACATGACCCCATTTGGATATGCAAGTCCAAAGATACGGGGTCCTAACTTTAGGGCCTGAATGCCTGAAATAGGCAGCGCGTTAACGCGCTGCCTATTTCATGCATTTAGGCCTCAAAAGTAGGACCCCATTGGGCAACCCAATGGGGTCCTACTTTTGAGGCCTAAATGCATGAAATAGGCAGCGCGTTAACGCGCTGCCTATTTCAGGCATTCAGGCCCTAAAGTTAGGACCCCGTATCTTTGGACTTGCATATCCAAATGGGGTCATGTCATATATCAAATCAAATGGCAAGATCCACTTTAGATAGTTTTCATGTCCATTTTCTCCATCAACTAAAACTATATTCATCAAATAATGTTATTGATCAATTTTTTGCATACCCCCCCAAAATCAAGACCCCCATTGCAAAGAAAGGTAAAGAACACAAGTGCTTGTTCTTATGCTCATGAGACAACAAAATGCATGACATGGGAAACCAATGGGGTCTTACTTTTGATGTTTTTATGTATGTATGTATGTATATATATGCATGTACATACATATATACATACATACATACATACGTATATATATATATATATATATATATATATATATATATGTATGTATGTATGTATGTATGTATGTATGTATGTATGTATGTATGTATGTATATGTAGAGGCATATATGTATATATTGATGCATATAATTTTGATATATGGAGAAAATGGACATGAAAATCATCTAAATTGGCTCTTGTTGTTTGATTTGATATATGACATGACCCCATTTAGATTTGTAAGTCCAAAGATACGGGGTCCTACTTTTAGGGCCTGAATGCCTGAAATAGGCAGTGCATTAACACGCTGCCTATTTCATGCATTTAGGCCTTAAAAGTAGGACCCCATTGTGTTGCCAATGGGGTCCTACTTTTGAGGCCTAAATGCATGAAATAGGCAGTGCATTAACGCACCGCCTATTTTAGGCATTCAGACCCTAAAAGTAGCACCCTGTATCTTTGGACTTGTATATCCGAGTGAGGTCATGTCATATATCAAATCAAATGGCAAGATCCGATTTAGATGGTTTTCATGTCCATTTTCTCCATCAACTAAAACTATATTCATCAAATAATGTTATTTATCAATTTTTGGCATAACCCCCCCCAAAATCAAGACCCCCATTTTGCCGTATGTATGTAAGTATGTATATATGTATGTATATACATACATATATATCTATATGTGTATATATATGTGTGTGTGTGTGTGTGTGTGTGTGTGTGTGTGTGTGTTTGTGTGTATACACACACACATGTATGTATGTATGTATGTATGTATGTATATATATATATATATATATATATATATACATACATACATATGTATATATTGATACATATATTGATGCATATCTTGATGTATATATTTATGCATACACTTTTGATTGATGGAGAAAATAGGCATGAAAACCATCTAAATTGGCTCTTGCCATTCGATTTGATATAGTACATGATCCCATTGGGATTTGTAAGTCCAAAGATACGGGGTCCTACTTTTAGGGCCTGAATTCCTAAAATAGGTAGCTTGTCAATGTGCTACCTATTTCATGCACTTAGGCCTCAAAAGTAGGACCTCATTTGGTCCTACATGGGGTCCTACTTTTGAGGCCTGTGTATGAAATAGGCAGCGCATTGATGCGCTACCTATTTCAGGCATTCAAGCCCTAAAAGTAAGACCCCGTATCTTTGGAATTACAAATCCAAATGGGGTCATGTCATACATCAAATCAAATGGCAAGAGCCAATTTAGATGTTTTCATGCCTATTTTATCGATTTAATAAAGCTATATGCATCAAATAATGTTGTTTATCAATTTTTGGCATACACCCCCAAAATCAAGACCCCCATTGGAAAGAAAGGTAAGGAAAACAAGTGCTTGTTCTTATGTTCAGGAGACATTAAAAAAGAGGCCTGGTAGCCCAAAAATGGCATCGCATCAATGCGCTATCATTTTTGGGTTGCCAAGTCTCTTTTTGTTGTCTCACGAGCATACATATGGAGGTTATTATACAATATAACTAAGAAGTGGTATTGAAGTAGTTCTACAATTTGGATGCATTAAGAGCATTCATATAGCAAGGAAGAATATAATAATTGAATACATTTTTTTTTCAATACATATTGCTAGTGAGACTACCAAAAAGAGGCTCTACCCCTCATGATGTCTCTGGATACAGAATATGAGATTGCTTGATGCTTGGATTGCAACTGGAAACGTTGCGTGGGCAAAGCCACTATATGCCTCAAGTGTTGGAAATTGATGTATGGCTCAAGTGCTAGAATGTGCAAATCATGGCCAAAATTAAGACCCCTTAGAGATTCCATGAGGGCTATCCTTTTACTACTACACACATCACCTTTAGTCGAGGGCAGAACCATTCGTCATCACAGGCAGCAAGTTCATGGGACCCCATCCCATGATCCAAGGCATTATTCAAAGGCAAAGTATTTCTGACCATTCCCAAATTGAGTTTGCCAATTCCTAATCTGATTAATTTCATTTACTGGACTTGCAATGCTTGCAAAGCCTTTGCTTAAGCTTGAATGAGCCTCTTGATTTTGGGGGTATGATGGTCAAAAATGGCTTAACATGCCCAAAATCAAGAGGCTCATTCAAGCTTAAGCAAGGGATTTGCAGGTCTTGTTTTTGGGTGGCAAAAGCACGAAAAATGACAGCGCATTAAGGTGTTGCCATTCTTATGCTTCCCCCCTCCAAAAACAAGACCCCCAAGCTATTCATTGGAGACACCAAAATGAGGAGAAGGATGACATGAGGAGTAGAGGAGCTGGCAAATGAGGGGAGGGACAGCCTTGGAATTGCCAGCAACATGCATGATGCAAGGAGGTGAGAAGGCAAAGAAGCAAGGAGGTGAGGAGGTGAGGAAGCAAGGAGGCGAGGAGGCAAGAGGCAGTCTTGAAGGGCAACAAGAGGGTGGAGGTGGCCAAAAGAGTAAGCAGGAAAGGGAGGGATGGAGATTGCTTGTAGTAAATGCTTGGATTAATGTACAAATGCCATTTTTTTTTGTGTGTTTTGCAGCATGAAATTTTTATGGCATTTTTCTTTTAAAAAATACAACATTGCTGTGATTAATTGCACTACAAACAACTCAAGCGGTAAAGCACCATGGATTAGTACAACAATATACATCACAAATTGATGCATACACTCATATACATCACCGATGGATGCATACACTTATACTCACATCAATTTCCAATATTGTATTAGATGGACCCTTAGCATATATGTGTGCATAGAAGACCATTTCCTACATTGATCCCTGATTTCATAGTTAAATTATTCCCTTTCTCACATTCTAACATGTGAAGATTTAATGTACATGCATTATGGGCACATTATATTGCAGTTTATGACTAACTTTTTTTATGAATGCATGATACTTGTATATGGTCAAGGAAGGTATATTATCATTTTTTAATGACAAGATTACTCTATGCTCCATTTTCTCCTATATTAGAAACTATGATCACTAGATATTACATAAATGTATTGCTCCATTATATCCTATACTAAAAACTATTTTGACCCAAATACATAATGCCAATTGAGGTTAGTACTCATGAAAAGTGATGAAAACAATCTAATGGTATGAATGAGATCTTATAAATTTTGGATATATAATATGGGTACTATGTTGATTGAGCTATTTTTCTAAGGGAATATTTTCAACTTAATTACTAAATACATACTTACAATGGTGACCTAATTCCCATCTATATGTATAATCAAGTTTTACTTTGTGTTTAAAAAAAAGCTTTTGCATAAGGTTAAAATTCGAATAGTATTTATATTTGTTTGAGACTACCCATTGAGCTGGCTCCTATCCTTATATTGAACATGATAATGTTCATAAAGATTTTATGAATACAAATAGATAGCATTGGCTCTCTTTTTAGTGGTTGGGAATGAACCCTAAAAGTACCCTAAAACGACTATGTATTCCCTTATTTGTAGCATGGACTTAAGTGATCATGGTAGAGTGGCATAATCCCTATTTTACTTTTTTCATAGGTTTTTTTGCTACTCATGGTTGGCAGATACACCACGGCATAGATCCAAATAGATATTTGGTTTTTTGCTTCAACTTGCTTGACTAGACTTTCCTTGATGATTGTTCGATTGTGCATCATGAGTAGTCACTGGCTTAATTGATGCATTAAGTGCAATGTTTTCCTTAGAGTTTTTCATACTACAAGATACGAGTTTGCTTATAGGGGTGGAAATAGAAGCTTGTTAATGCCTGGTGCATATTTTTCGTTAGATGCAGCAGGATACTAGTTACAGAGTGTCGGCCAATTATTTCACTTGAACCATGCTCCTCTTATGCTTGAGTTTATGGTCACGTATTGAGTTTAACATAATAGTCTACAGGATACTAGATGAGCACAACATAGTGGTTAGATGCATTCATTTCTAGTTCCGATAGAACTATCATTTAGACATTGGTCATAATAGAAGTATGGAGGGCTAAAATTCTTTTTTGGCTCCCTAAGTTTTTTAAAGCATGGTATTGTCCAGATTACATAGGTATTTTCACTAAGCAAAATTAATCCTTATGATGAAAATGTGTTTTTTTTCTTTTGACATAGTTAGTTCTGTTTCCATGTTTTTGGATCAAATGTATGGATGATCTTCTGCAAGCATAAAAGACATGATATGTATATGTAGCACATGATCATGTTTACATATTTTCAGTCATATATTCTACCTTGTGATCTATCATTATCTTGCTGTGTGGATGTTCAATTTGAGTAGTGTTTGCTTTTTTTATCACAAATTTTATGTATTGTTATGTCTCTACCTCTCCACAACGACTCAAATTGATAGTATGGGGATGAAAGAGAAGTTAATTGTGAGTTTCAGGCATGCCTTCATTGTTGGGATATGTTTAATTTGCTTATGATCACATCAATTGTTCCAATGATATTGAGGGGAATAAGATGCTGGATGAGGTTCTCGCTCGCTTGAAACCTATTTAATCTTGCTCGCTTATTTGGGGCTGCTCACTTTTCTCCGCTCACTTTTTGGTAATCCTCTCGGGATGGCTACATGGGCACCACTTGTATCAGCAGTATCGCCATACCTCATCACCGTCTATCATTCTCCAACATCAAGCTAGCCAAATGATCCAAATGTTAGAACTATTCACTAGCTTGGCTAAGGAAGAATATGCAAGAGAATTGGAAAGACAGACTGCAACACAAATTGAAGACCAATTCCAGGCAATCGCCATAGAGGTCAAGGAACTTCAAGCACAGATAGATGAGGAGGAGGTAGAAGAAGTGCACATGAACCAAGCTCTCCAAGCTCAAGAGAAGGCAGTGAGGGATGTGACCTTCAACCTCCACCAAAGTCAAACACAGCTGATAGCAGTAGTACAAGCAACGGCAATCCTATAGACCTACTATAACTCCTTGACATCCACACATGCTCAACAGATGGAGATAGGGGCACAAGCTCGACTCACTCTAATTCACAAAGAAGAAGAGCTCCAGGATAGCAAAGACAAGCTTGAAGACATGGAACAAATCTTTGGCAGTACGTGCCTTCAGCATTGACGAGCTTACAAGGGAATGCAGAATCTTAAAAGACCAACTTGCTACAACTCAAGAGGCCAGCACTTCACAAGCACAAGTCTTGGACCAATGGTCCAATACCACTGAAGACATTCCTCAATAAGCAAAGGTCACCTTGAAGATGAGAAAGCTTAAGGAGGCATATACAACCATTTACCATCAATACAAAGAAAAAATGAATGAGATGCACTCCCAAAAGATAATCATCTCCAAGCTTGAACTCCAATTGCTAGTGCACAACAATGAGGCATTGGAAGACAACACCAATGAAGCCCCACTACAATGCACAATGGTGGTGTACCAAGAAATTGTGGCTGCTCTACAATTGGAAGATCACCTCAACGCACGCATGCTTATCCAATGGAAGCAACTCCAAATTAGGATCATATCTGCTCATCCAACAATCAAATGGGAACATTCCATCGGGACCAAAACCCTATGCATAATTTACCAAGACTTGTCTAAAGATGAGAAAAATATCTTCTGCCTGTCTACACATGCCGGGTTTATAGCACTCAAGACGGATGCTTTCATTGCATATGTATGCCTCATGGGTAGTCCTCCCCTCAAGGTTATTGCAGGTTTGTTGCCATTGCTACAAAGGCCATCCCTATTATTTGAAGGCACGACATAACCGACATCCCACCCATGTAGCTGATGATCCCATCGCACCAGCAAAAAGAACTGTCGGAAGATGATAGGGCCTATCTCACATCCAACTTCCCATATCTAACCACTCTTTCTGCCAACATCATAACCTCACTTACCCTTGCTGCTACCACCCTCTTAACCTTCCCCGAGCTCCATCCTAACATCTATTCCCTCCATCATCTCTTTGCTCATGCCTCTCACCATTTTCAACTAACCCAACAATCACAAACTTACGAGCCCCTCACACCTAGTTTCTTCCCCTCCCTTGCTAATCCTACCCTTGAGGATTACCAAGCTGCTCAATCCATTTGCCCAGTTCTTTCCCCCCTCCCGTCTACTCCCCCTTCCGCAACTAACACTCTACCATATTTCTCCCCCTTCCGCAACTAACACTCTACCATCAGCAGAAAATGACACAGTATTTGATTTTGAATATTAGGATCCGGATAATCCAATTCATACGCCCATGCCAAGTTCCAATAATGGGTATGATTTTGATGAGATACCACTTCCCCATCAAGGAATTTTGGAGCAACTATCCTGATATGAAATCTCAAGGTGGATGCTTTCCTACCAACCTTCGTCAGCGTCAAATTAGTGAAGGTTGGATTAGCAAGTTGGATCCACAACCTAATTGGTGCCGCCCCAAGCTCTTTGATGTAATCTTCTTGAAGGAGTACCTATGGGCACCTCCATGTCTCTGAACTGATCCCAAGTTCTATGTAGTTCCACGGCGTAAAAAATGGGAAGCCAACCTACACACTTTGGATGAGAATCGAACCATTAATTGGCCAATGATCGAACCATACTTTGGTGTCGAATGGAATATCCAAGGCACAATGGTCCGAGCACTTCAACAGCATGAACAAATAATGTGCGGCAACATTGATCGCTTCCTTCGCCTAAGTGCTATATTCTGTAATTCATTCTGGAGGTCCCATGTTACCTCAATTCCCATATGCCTCCACTCAGCTTCAATCCCAATGAAAGGGTCGATGCTCAAATTACAAGCCGACTCTATCAAATAGTGATATTCGTAGAAGCACGCCACATATCTCTGTTTGAGCAAATGGTGGATATAGGCTACCTGGAAACTGAGCAAAATTTATATGGTGCCAAGGCTTTACAGCAAGATCGACTCGCACGACACAAGTTCCACAACTATTAGACTAAAAGCATGGCAACCCAGGTACGTGTTGAGATATCGAGCTCCACTCGTGATATGCCAGGGTGACAATTGTGCATTTATGTCACCGACTTGGTAGCTGCAAATGCGGTTGGTACACCGCCCATGAATAATAGCTGGATGACAGCTATCCTTATGTACTCTAGTTTATGGCTCAGTTAGTACGCCACCTTAATTAGCTGAGTTTGGTTTGAGACCCACATATAGGGTTCTTCTATTTCTTTGTACTAGAGTTCTTTTGGCTTTCACAACTAAGAAGAGGAAAACTGTTTTCAGCCTCCACCTTTGTGTGTATTCCCCCATTATGTATGTGAGAAAGCCGCAAGTGAGGCTCCTTCCCTCTCTCTCCCACTATCTTCACATGGTATCAGAGCCTGGTTCGTGGTAAGGAGCTCAAGAAAGTAAACCAAGTTCACAGTGTCTTGGTAAGAGGACCAGTGTTGCTTTCCTTTTTTGAGTTTGGGAGCAAATCTCTACAAGTAGCACAGCCGGAAAGTGCAAGAGTGCATTGTCTCAGATTGAGACGCCCTTCGAGGGGGCAATATATGCTGCGGGAGCAGGCGAAGCCCTTGGTGACTTTATTTTTCCGATTCGAGGCCATTTCGGGGCCCGTTTTGGAGGCAGAAGTTCTCCGCAAGCACTGAGAAAAAGGCCCTGTTTTTGTTATGCAACCACTACTCTACAGGTCGGTGAAAAGTTGCCGCAGCATATGCCTGTGCGCAGAGATACTAGGAGTGACAGAATCATCCTTCTTGCCTGTTGATGCAAAATCGTCACTAGGAAGTGACTGTGTGGTCAAATACCACTTTCGTCAGTTTTGCAGATTTGCCTGTGTGAGGCAAAAGCTGTGTTTTTTGCAGTGACAGAATATTTTGTAGTGTTTTGTAATGGCGTCTGATTCTCTTTTACAGATTGTCACTGAAAAGCTTGACAAGAACAACTTCCAAGCATGGAAGTTTAGAATGACGAATTTCCTTATGGGAAAAGGCTATTGGGAGTTCATTACAGGAAATGAAGAAGAACCAATTCTTCCTAATGTTCCCAATCAATAGGAAATGCAGGCATTTAAAGGATGGCATGAGAGAGCCAGAAAAGTTATGTACTGGTTGTCTATCAGTATTTCAGATTCTATGATTATGCATATTCAAGATGCAAGTACACCAAAGGAGGCATGGGATACTTTGGCCAAAATGTATAGCACAAATACACAAGCCAGGAAAATGCAGCTCAAGCAAGAGTTGCACAATGTGCAGAGAGAAAATATGAGCATCAATGACTACCACATGAAGGTGAAGAAAATTGCAGATGCACTTACTTCCATTGGGTCACTAGTGGAAGATGATGATTTGGTTGCTGTGACCTTGAATGGTCTAGGAGTTCCGGACATCCATTGCCATCCGTGAAAAATTTCTTGATTTTGAGTTGTTTGCTCTTCTAATTTCTGAAGAGCAGAGAAATGGTGGTGCATCTTCTTCAGGAGGAAATGTCTGATGTATTTCATGTCCCGAATATCACCAAGAACCTTGTTTCTGTTGGTCAAATGGTTGAATAGGGCTTGCAGGTCAGATTTAATCCTCATGGATGCTTTGTTGAGGATATGAAAAATAACGGTCGCTTGATAGCAAAAGGAAAGAAGAAGGGCAGGATGTTTACGTTGGATGTAGACATGCCTGAATTGAGTGCAACAATGTTTGCACATGGGATTGGTGTGGTTGCAGATATTGATATCTGGCATAAACGCATTGGTCGTGTTAATGTACAGTGACTTAAATCAATGCAGGCCCAAAATATGGTTGCAAGATTGCCTAAATTCAAGGTTGTAGAAATGCATAAGGTATGTGAAGCCTATTAATTTGAAAAACAGGCAAGGAAACCATTTCCTAGACATGTTCAAGAGAGTAAGAAGCCATTGGAATTAATCCACTCTGATGTGTGGACTACTAAAGCTGCATCTATTGGAGGTTGTCATTATTTTGTCACTTTTATTGATGACTACAACAGAAAAGTTTGGGTGTATTTTATGAAAAAGAAAAGTGAAGTGTTTGGGCATTTCAAAGCTTTTAAAGCTATGGTTGAAAAAGAAATAGGCCTGCAAATAAAATGCCTAAGGTCAGATGGAGGGGGAGAGTACCTCTCAAATGAGTTTGCAAGGTTCCTGCAGGAGCATGGCATAAAGCAATATTCATGCAGTCATACCCCACAGCAAAATGGACTTGCAGAAAGGAAAAACAGACACATTGGAGAGGTATCTCGGGCCATGCTAAATGAAAAAGACCTACCAGATTATTATTGGATTGAAGCAATTGCTTTAGCGGTTTACATAATGAACAGGACTCCCACTGCAGCAAAACATGGCATGATGCCAGAGGAGATGTATACTGGTAGGAAACCAAATATTTCTCATTTGAAAATTTTTTTTTGCATTGCCTAAGTTCATGTGCCAGATGAGTTGAGGTCCAAGTTGGATCCAAAAGCTGAGAAGTACATCTTTTTTTGTTATTCTCTTTGCAGAAAGGGTATAGATGCTATAACCCTTCTACTCGTAAGTTTACAGTGAGTAGAGATGTCATTTTTGATGAGATGAGTAGCTGATATAAACCAATAAATGTGATTGATGATGTAGATGCACAAAATGGTAATGCTACACAGAATTCACAGCAGCAATCACAAAATATTAGTGGACCTACAGTGTCCTCTAGCAGTGGTTCACATACTTTGCCATGGACAGGCAGATTGAGATCAAGAGAATCTCCTCAAAGCAATGCAGATAGTGGTATGCAGGTATCACGAAAAGGAAAAGAGAAGGTAGATCAGCCCATGTTTGATATGAATGTAGGTCATTTTTATGTGGATGGTGAATCCAGTGGCTCTGAACAGAGCATTGATGATGAGTTGGGTATTCCTTCTATTGTTACACCTGGAGTAAGGAAAACCAGGGATGTTTTGAGAGCACCTAGAAGTAAGCCTATTTTGCGCAGGTCTACCAGAGCTAGGTATCTTGTGGATAGGTTGAAATATGATGGATTTACAGCCATTCATTGTGCCTATATGGTCAAAGTGATACATGAACCAGAACCCACTTCTTTTGAGCAAGCCATGGGAAAAGAAAAATGGGAGAAAGCCATGGATGAAGAAATGGATGCCTTGGAAGCAAATGCTACATGGGAAATATGTGCCTTTGCCCAAAGACAAGAATGCAATTGGCTGTAAGTGGGTTTATAAAGTGAAGCACAATGCAGATGGTTCTGTGAACAGATACAAGGCAAGATTAGTTATCAAGGGGTATGCACATACACATGGCATTGATTATGAAGAAACATTCAGTCTGGTTGCAAGGATGGCAACCGTAAGAGCAATCATTGCTATGGCTGCATCAAAGGGATGGTCTTTACATCAGAAGGATGTAAAGAATGCCTTCTTGCATGGTGATTTGCAAGAAGAGGTCTTTATGGAGCAGCCACCAAGTTATGTTCATGCTGTTCATCCTGAGTTTGTTTGCACGTTGAAGAAAGCCTTGTATGGCTTGAAGCAAGCACCTAGAGCATGGTCTGACAAGATAGGACAGTATCTTGTCACTATTGGCTTTCAGATTTCCAAAGCAGATTTCTCACTTTATGTGAGAAAAATAGAGAAAGTTATTATGCTGCTTGCCATTTATGTTGATGATTTGATCATCACAGGTGATAGTGATGAAGATATCCTTCATGTGAAAATGCTATTGAACCAAAAGTTTGAGATGAAGGATTTGGGAGAGCTGCGTTATTTCTTGGGCATTGAGGTGATTAGATCACCAAGTGGGATATGGCTCTTGCAGAGGCAGTATAAATTGGACATGCTGTCCAAATATGGGATGACAGGCTGTAAGCCTATTTCAGTTCCTTTGGAGTAGAATGTGAAGCTGAGCACAGATGCAGGTGAGCTTCTGGAAGACCCTACTATGTACAGGCGCATAGTAGGAAGATTGATTTATATGATTGTTGCCACATCTCCTCCAACTTTGCAACCCATCCTCTCCCTCTCCTCCTCCTCCTCCCTCCTCCTCCCTCCTCTCTCTTCTTTCCCCCATGCTCTTACACCTTCCTCCTCTCCCACTACTATGCTCTCCCTAAACCCTTAGTTCATCAACCCTTAAATCTCCATGATCTACGAGGGAGACGAGTTTTCCGCCATGTACTCTACTCTAAACCTTGGATCCTCTTCTAAACTCTGGAACCTCCTTCTAAACCTTGGAACCTCCATCTAAACCTTGGATGTCCTTCTAAACCTTGGAACTCCTTCTAACCCTAGAACCTCTTCTAAACCCTGGAACCTCCTCCTAACCCTTGAACTCCTCCTAATCCTACAACCCCCAATGAAGGTAAAAGCCTTCATTACCTCAACCATGATGATACACGTTCCTTTTACGCATGCATGCATTGCTTACCACACTTAAGCCTGCGTCTCTCACCGGAACACGACTCGAGGTCCTAAGCTACACGTATACTACTCGAGGCCCAGCACACTTACGAGCCAAGTTTAGTCATGCTAGTTCACATCATCTATATATGTGAGGGGATGGAGTGGCCATTACGCATATCGACGAGAGTTGGGTTACAATTGTCGGAACTTATTAATTCCTTTCTTCGATCTCTTTCATGCAATGCAAGCATGCATACCTTCAATCATTTCGACAAGCAGGAACCAAAGTTTGCTCCGAAAGCACAGAAGAACCCTAGTATTCTAGTATCCTTAGTGAGCTATGAACAGGAAGAGACATGTTAAACATAGCTCCTCTCCACTTTTCCCTGCTACTCTGCTATCTTATACTCTCATCCAAGCGTGCCCCAAGCTCCTCTCTTACAAAACCAAAGCAATTACAGCATCAAAATAATCCAAACTCAGCATTTGGATGCACATATTTGTTCAAATTCCACCAATGCGGCTCCAAATGGATGCATCTTCTAAGACCTTAGGTTCTTTTCAATGTGCAGTTATGGCTAATGCTGTCAGCACATACCTGTGCTTATCATGCATATCCAGTCTTCCCTGGAACGTCTGCTGCCAATAATACAAACCTATGAAAAGGATGTGCAATGTGCAACCTAGATCAGGCTTTAAGAATCAACGGCAAACCTTGAGACATCAATGAGCACCTCATGCACATTGTCAACTCCCATAGACAAATATATGTTACGTCTATAAGCACACACCACAAAATTGAACCAATGCACAAAACTGACAATCAACAATGGACCAAAAAAAGGATACTGTATGAATAATTAAGCAATTATGTATATATACTTGCTAACCCATATTACTCTATAGATTAAGGCCTCAGGCATAATGACGACTAGTAGATCAAAACAAGTATGTGATATCGCAGTTTGTTGGCAAAATCTAGAAATACTCAAGCCTGCATGAAGACATTGACTCACAGTATCAGTCTTGACACTTCAAAATCAACCGAAAATAAGATGTTGCCTTTTGAGGGGGGCCCTTCTGTGCACAGCCCTCTATGCTTCTAATGGATAGAGCACCCTTGATTTTTAAAAACGCCCATTAGAAGTGCACTGCCATGGCATAGTTTACAAAATAATGTCGCTTATATTGTTATAGGTCTGAGTTGCACTGAAGACCTTTTCACAGGTAACCTGGCCTTCCATGAGCCAAATGGGCTTTCATCAGATTAGCCTTTGGATCTGGTGCGTGGTTGCACATACCTCCTAAGGATGCTCCAGCACCCCTCAATGATAATTAGGACCAGTACAAAATGTCATCCAATGCCCCTCCCCACTCCACATGTGGAATATCTCAGACAAGGGAGAAATACTGGGTAGTCCTTGGACCTGAGGGCCTACAAACGGCAGTGCTCCTGCCAGTTCCTTGAAAGTGTCCATACATCCATGCATGTATTCTGTTCTAAAGGCATTGTAATGTTTGACTGCAATCCTACTTTTAAGACTGGATGTTGTTAAGGACTCTTGTGGGCACAGGAGCACATAAACCTACGAAGTGAGAACGGGAAAGGGAAAAGGAAATCCTACAGGCTGGATGGCTCCTGTGGTGACGGGATAAATCCCATTCGAAACGTAGGTGAAGGAAAGCTAGGGCTGGGGACCCTTGTGAACAGCTTGTAAAGTTTTTTGAACACTTTTGCACCACCTAAGGAGGTCAAGGGGGCAAGGTGGCACAAGGAGGGTAGAAGGTGTCATGTCAGAAGAAGATTTGTGGGTGAGATCATTGACAAGGGAGTTTAAAGCAAGTGTTGTGGACTGATCGTCCTCCAAGAAGATGACGTTGCGGGAGATGGCCATTCGACGAGTTGCGAGAATGAAGACTTTGTATTCATGAGCATTAGTGGGATAGCCGACAAAAATGCCAGCGATGCCACGTGGATCCAGTTTGCAGCATTGATCTTCGGGCACGTGCATGAAGACCTGGCAACCGAAGACCCACCAAGCGTGCAACATTTGGTTATGGGCCCACACATGCTCTATACCCCGCTCTCATAAAGCCCACTCTGATCCAAGTCCTTCCATCCATCCTTCTTCTTCATCCTCTTCAAATCACCCCATCGGCATCAGGCTCAAAAATCAATGAGCACCTCATGCACATTGTCAGCTGCCATATGTTACATTTATAAACATATACCACAAAATTGAAGCATTGCACAAAACTGACAATCAACAATGGACTAGTAAAACAATACTGTATGAATACTAAAACAATTATGTATATATACTTGCTAACCCTATTGCTCTATAGAACAAGGACTCAGGCATAATGAAGACTAGTACTTAAAAACAAGTATGTGATATTGCAGTTTGTTGGCAAAGGATAGAAATACTCAAGCCTGCAAGAAGACATTATTGACACCTGATCATGAGTCACAAAATCAGTCTTAACACATTTAAAAAATCAGTCTTAACACATTTAAAAAATCAACCAAATACAAGATGTTGCCTTTTGAGGGGCCCCCTTCCGTGCACAACCCTCAAAGCTTCTAATGGATAGATCACCATGGAATTTTTGAAGAGGCCCATTAGAAGTGCACTGCCATGACATAGTTACAGAATAATGTTGCTTGTCTTGTTATAGGTCTGAAGTTGCCCTGAAGACCTTTTCACAGGTATCCTGGCCTTCCATGACCCAAATGGGCTTTTATCAGATTAGCCTTTGGACCTGGTACCTGGTTGCCCGTACCTCCTAAGGACGCTCTAACACCCCTCAATGATAATTAGAACCAGCCCTGACAATGTCACCCAATGCCCCTACCCACTCCACATGTGGAATATCTTAGACAACAAAGGGAGACATACTGGGCAGTCCTTGGACCTGAGGGCCTACAAAAGGCAGTGCTCCTGACATTTCCTTGAAAGTGTCCATACACCCATGCATGTCATCTGCTCTAAAGGCGTTGTAATGTTTGACTGCAATCCTACTTCTAAGACTGGATGTTGTTAGGGACTCTTGTGAGTACAGGAGCGCGTACTTTCAAAGGTGAAGGAAAGCTAGGGCTGGGGATCCTTGCGAACAGCTTGTAAAGGTTGTTGAACACTTTAGCACTACCTAAGGAAAGGCATCTGGCTCAAAGCCACAACTTTCCATTTATGCCGACAGTACCAAAGATGCATTACGTCACTGGGCAAATAAAAACCTAGGTCTCTGTCTGTGACATCCCCGTAAACAGCTTGTAAGCTTTTTACAACACTTTGTAGCAACTAAGGAAAGGCATTGAATACGGTTAGGCTCAAAACTAAAGCTTTTCATTGTCCACAAAGCGTTCCAAAGATATACCATTTCAGTGTGCAGAGAAAAGTCATGGTCAACTCTGCCTGTTTGCGGCCTGAAGCCAAAGAATTGTATTCAGCAAGTCTATTGGGAACTGCACAATTTCTCAAGGTGAAAAGAATCATGCTGGTCTAACACGTTGTAGATAACGGTGCATGATTCTATTCAGCAGTTCCAGAGTTCTCCAACATTCCATCTAACTTGGAAGGGGACTGTCCTGTTGGCCTACCTTATCCAGCCCCAAAAATGCTTCTGTTGTTCACATTAGCCTGGCACACCCCCATATCATTTTCTTTAACAGGTCAAAAGCTTCATTTGTCTTGCTTACCCATCAATCAATGCTTTGCACACTGCAGTACTGGGGCTGTACCCTTTCTTTAGCATTTGAGTGAAGAAGGAAACAGCCAGGTCCCCTCGCCCCGCTTTGACTAGGCCAGGAATTATGGTGTTATATGTCACCATATCTGGCTCACACCCCATAGTTGTCATTTTGCCCAGCAAGTCCAGAACGTCCTCTACCATGCCTTTCTTAGCAAACCAATCAACAAGCATACCGAACGTGACAATGTCAGGCATGCATCCCTTCTCTGTCATTTGAGTGCAAGTGGACATGGCCAGGTCACCTCGGCCTGCTTTGAGCAGACCAGATATAAAGCTGTTATAAGTCTTGGTATTTGGCGTGCACCCTAGAGCAATCATTCTCTCCAACAGTTCTGAAGCTTCCTTTATCTTGCCCTCCTTACCAAACAAATCGATGAGTGCAGTGTAAGTCACGGTGTCAGGACTACATCCCTTCTCGATCATTCGAGTGAAAGTGGAAAGAGCCATGTCACCTCGCCCTGCCTTGATCAAGCCAGATATCACGCAGGTATATGTCACCTTGTCCGGTTGGCAGCCCATCACAGTCATTTTCTCCAATAGTTCCAAAGCTATGTCTGTCTTGCCCTCCTTGCCAAACCAATGGATGACAGTATTGCAAGTCACAATGTCAGGAGTGCACCCTTTCTCCATCATTTGAACTAAAATTGAAAGGGCCATGTTACCTCGGCCTGCCTTGTGCAAGCCTGATATCACGCTCGTATAAGTCACTCTATTTGGATGGCACCCCATACCAGTCATCTTCTCCAGCAGTTGCAAAGCTTCATCTATCTTGCCCTCCTTACCAAGCCAATTCATGATTATAGTGCAAGTCACAGTGGTTGGCCTGCATCCGTTGTCTATCATTCGACTCAAAGTGTAGAGGGCCATATCGCCTTTGCCTGCCTTGAGAAGGCCAGATATCACGCTCGTATAAGTCACTACGTTCGGCTGGCACCCCTCTTCAGCCATTCTCTTCAGAATCTCCAGAGCTTCCTCCATCTTGCCCTCCTTGCCAAACCAATTTATAAGTGTAGTGAAAGTCACCGTGTTTGGCCTGCATCCCTTCTCTATCATTCGATGGAAAGTGGATACGGCTATGTCGTCTCGGCCTGCCTTGAGCAAGCCAGATATCATGCTGGTGTAAGTCACCGTGTCTGGCTTGCACCTCGTAGCAGTCATTTTCTCCAACAGTTTGAGAGCTTCTTCTACCTTGCCCTCTCTGCAAAAGGAATAGATGAGTGAATTGAATGTCGCAGTATTCGGGCTGCCTCCTTTCTCCATCATTCGATTGAATATGGAAAGGGCACTGTCACCCCTGCCTGCTTGAACAAGGGCAGGTATGAGGGTATTGTACGTCACGGTGCTCGGCTGGCAGCCCATAGCGGCCATTTCGTCCACTAATGCCAAAGCTTCGCTCGTCCTCCTCACCTTGACATGTAATAGCGCGTTAACGAGCGCATCGAAAACATGGGTATCTGGGTCACAACGGAAATCGGGCATGGCCAAGAAAAGCTGTGCCGCTTCTTCCAACATGCCATGGCGCCCACAGATACGGATCAATGCGGCGAAGAAAGAGGGGGAAGCTGGGAAGAGGAGCAAGGAGTGAGAGAAGGAGGGTTGGAGGGAAGCCCAATGGAAGAGGCTGAAGGCGAGATGGGGGCGGGTGTGCATGGAGGGGAGGAGGGAGGAGAGCAAGGGGGCTGAGAGGAGGGGAGCGAGAGGGGCGAGAGAGGACTCCAAGGTGTTACTCCATTGGAGCTCCTTGCCCAGAATGGACCAAAAAAGCTCCACTATTTTGTTCCTTCGTTTTGCCACTGGAGCTCCCATAGCTTCTTCTACTCAAAAGAACCATGCCATTTCTTCTACATCTTTCATACTTCACGGCTCTTCTCTCACGAATGGGCGGACAAGTTTGAAATATCATGACAAGAGTAACGTGGCTGACGAAATATGCCTATCTGGCAGTCCACATGTCCTCATGTCGTGGCAAGTCCACATGTAAGCAGTTGGACTGATTGCATAGTAGTTACAAGGCATCTATATCTATACTATCTATTATGGAGGGAGAGACCGAACTTGGAGCCACGCGTCCGGAGCTAGGAGAGAGCCACGTGTCGAGCTTCTATGCTTCTTCTTCTATCGGTTAACGGTTAATGGTTTTTGGAGCGGAGCCGTCACCGGAGCCGTCGCGCCATGAATCGCCATCAATCTCCCGCCGTCGTTCGTCTTCCTCCCGCCGTCGTTCGTCTTCGCCACCTTCGCCAGCTTCCATTTCGACCTGCGCCTTGCGTTTCGATCGCCTCCTTCGATATCGTCACCTCCAGCAGCTCGACCTCGACCTCGACCTCGACCTTCTACGACCTGCGCCACCTTCTAGCAGCTCCCAGCTTCTACCTCGACCTCGACCGACCTTCTCGACCTTCTATACTATCTACGTCCTCGACCTCGACCTTCTCGACCTCCCCACCTCCAGCAGCTCGACCTCGCCACCTCCAGCCTATCTACCTCGACCTCGACCTCCAGCCTATCTATACTATCTACCTCGACCTCCAGCAGCTCGACCTCGCCACCTCCAGCAGCTCGACCTCGCCACCTCCAGCAGCTCGACCTCGACCTCGACCTCCATATCTCGGCCTGCTCCATATCTGGACCTGCGCCACCTCCATTTCGATCACGACCTTGACCTCCAGGAGCTCCATATCTGGACCTGCAGTCGCCACCTCCAGGAGTTCTTGACCAGCTCCCGATCTCGACGTGCAGCAGCTCCATATCTCGACCTTCAGGCTCCATATCTCGACCTCCAGTCGCCACCTGCAGCAGTTCTTGATAGCTCCAGATCTTGACGTCCAGTAGCTCCATATCTCGACCTCCAGGCGAGTTTATTTTGCATTCCGAGAGATAGTGGACATGTTGCAATCTCTTTCTCTCTCTCTCTCTCTCTCTCTCCCCCCCCCCCCCCCGGAGAGAGTGTGTGTTTGTGTGTGTGTATGTGTGTGTGTGTGTGTGTGTGTGTGCTTTTGTGTTTTTGTGAGAGAGGGAGAGAGAGAGAGGGGGGGGGCAAGGTTTATAGAATTTTTATATGTGGTTTTGAGAGAGGGAGAGAAAGAGAGGTGTAGGGGTTGATCGATGCTAGGGGAAGATGAAAGGGCATGAATATCTAAGGAAAGGAGATGAAAGAAAATGAAGATAATGAGGAACGAAAGAAGGTAGAGTTGAGCAAGCAAGGAGAGATTTTCCTGAAGGAAAAGAGGTAGTGTGCACCCTGCTATAGGTCAATCAATCGCCATCGTGCAACCTTGCATGTAGACACATATGCTACACCCTCCTTTCCCTTCAACTAATTAACTGATTTTAGCATATTCCTTAAGTTAGGGTACATGCTGGTGCCAATCTTACGTGCATTTTGGGAGATAGTGGCATGTGAAGTTTTGTAATCCTTACAAGCTATATGTATATCTAATCAATTGTGTGTGTGTGTATGTGTGTGCGTGTATGTGTGTGTGTGTGTGTGTGTTGTGTGTGTGTGTGTATGTGTTAACACGTCTAGCTACGAGTTTTTTTAATGTGTATTTTTGTGCCTCTAGCCTCTATCTATAGCATGCATAGAAGTGTACGTGCCATTTTTAGAGAGATAGAGAGAGATTATGTGTGTATGTGTTAACACCTCTAGCTACGGGTTTTTTTTTTGTGTGTGTGCGTTGAGATGTGCATTTGGAGAGATAGTGTCATTAGTCATTTGATAAACCCTTCCTCTCCCCCCTCCCCCCCTCTCTCTCTCTCTCTCTCTCTCTCTCTCTCTCTCTCTCTCTCTCTCTAGCTATGGTTTTGTGTGTGTGTGTGTGTGTGTGTGTGTTGAGATACACATTTCCAGAGGCAGTGGCGTTAGTCATTTGATAAACCCCTCGCCCCCCCCCTCTCTCTCTCTCTCTCGCATTCACAAGTCTTGCATGGCGCTCACATTCACACACAAATGTAAAAACATAACGATTATAATCCTTACAAGCTATATGTATATCTAATCAATTGTGTGTGTGTGTGTGCACGTGTATGTGTGTGTGTGTGTGTTGTGTGCGCGTGTATGCGTGTGTGTGTGTTGTGTGTGTGTGTTGAGATGTGCATTTTGAGAGATAGTTTTGTAATCCTTACAAGCTATATGCATATCTGATCAATTGTGTGTGTGTGTGTATGTGTGTGTGTGTATGTGTATGTGTTAACACCTCTAGCTACGGGTTTTTTGTGTGTGTGTGTGTGTGTTGAGATGTGCATTTCGAGAGATAGTGTCGTTAGTCATTTGATGAACCCTCCCCCGCCCCCCTCCCCTGTCTCTCTCTCTCTAGCTATGGTATTTCTATGAGAGAGAGAGAGAGAGAGAGAGAGAGAGAGAGAGAGATGTATAGTTACACGAGCGCCGTTGAGCATCTATCTTCTATCTATTGCCTTCCCTTCCTTGCCTCATCGCATGCTCCTCTAGCACATAACAAAAATCACTTCAAACATCCACTTTGAGACGTAACTGAGCATCATCGGCCCAAAAGCTTAATTTATACGTGGGGGTGTATGTCATTACGTATTTCTAAGAGAGAGAGAGAGAGAGAGAGAGAGAGATGTACAGTTTGCTTAGCTTTACTTTTTTTTGGGGTTGTTTTTCTTGCAGGTGCTTCAATTTATTGTTGGACTAGCACTAGCTTCTTTCCACAACTTTTGTTTATCCAAGTAGGTGATCACTTTTTTTCCAATTGACATTGTGTGTGCGTGTGTGTGTGTGTGTGTGTGTTTGCATCTTAAACATTTTCAAAATCATTGAAACCATTCCGATCTGATAATTCATGAATTCTCTGTTACATTCATGAAACCATTCTGATCGTAATTCGTGGACGCTTAGATTCTTAGGAGGGGAAAATTGAACTAAGAACCATTTTTTTTCAAAAAGATAATGGAGGCGAGAGAGAGAGAGAGAGAGAGAGAGAGAGAGAGAAACTTAGAAGCTACATTTTTAAAATCATCCAAACCATTATGATCTTATAGTTTCTAGATGATTATATTATTGAGACAGAAGAACTAAAAGATTATGGAGGCAAGAGAGAGAGAGAGAGAGAGAGGGAGAGAGAGAGAGAGGGAAAATATAATGGTGGACAGAAGTGAATTAAGTTAGTATATTAGTTAGAGACAAGGTGATGATGGGGTTGGACCAGTAATCATTAAATGTAATTGTATCTTTCATACGGGCATCTTGATGACCTGGCAATATGTCTAGAGATAAGCTTGCACTGTCTATCCTAAGTGATCTAATCTAACCTTCATTTTTGAGAAGCTAGCCTTGCTTTTCAATTGACTTTGCTTTCTATTTGGAATTCTTTGCTTCCTTAGGATACGTTGTGTGTGTGTGTGTGTGTGTGTTTGCATCATTTAAGACAAGCTACATTTTGAAAATCATTGAAACCATTCCGATCTGGTAATTCATGAATTCTTTGCTTCCTTAGGACACATTAGTTAGAGACAAGGCGATGATGTGGTTGGACCTTAAGTGATCTAATCAACCTCTCGAGGAGAGTAAAGGATTATGTATGTTTCATGTCATGTGCATTATACCCATGAGAAGTAACCTCCAGAGGTGAGGCAATTGGATATCAGTAATCATTAAATGTGATTGTATCTTTCGTAGGAGCATTTTCATGACCTGGCAATATGTCTAGAGATAAGCTTGCACCCTCTACCCTAAGTGATCTGAGCAAGCAAGGAGAGATTTTCCTGAAGGAAAAGAGGTAGTGTGCACCCTGCTATAGGTCAATCAATCGCCATCATGCAACCTTGCATGTAGACACATATGCTACACCCTCCTTTCCCTTCAACTAATTAACTGATTTTAGCATATTCCTTAAGTTAGGGTACATGCTGGTGCCAATCTTACGTGCATTTTGGGAGATAGTGGCATGTGAAGTTTTGTAATCCTTACAAGCTATATGTATATCTAATCAATTGTGTGTGTGTGTATGTGTGCGCATGTATGTGTGTGTGTGTGTGTTGTGTGTGTGTGTGTATGTGTTAACACGTCTAGCTACGAGTTTTTTTAATGTGTATTTTTTGCCTCTAGCCTCTATCTATAGCATGCATAGAAGTGTACGTGCCATTTTTAGAGAGATAGAGAGAGATTATGTGTGTATGTGTTAACACCTCTAGCTACGGGTTTTTTTTTTGTGTGTGTGAGTTTGATAAACCCTTCCTCTCCCCCCTCCCCCCTCTCTGTCTCTATCTCTCTCTCTCTCTCTCTCTCTCTCTCTCTAGCTATGGTTTTGTGTGTGTGTGTGTGTGTTGAGATAGACATTTCCAGAGGCAGTGGCGTTAGTCATTTGATAAACCCCTCGCCCCCCCTCTCTCTCTCTCTCTCTCATTCACAAATCTTGCATGGCGCTCACATTCACACACAAATGTAAAAACATAATGATTATAATCCTTACAAGCTATATGTATATCTAATCAATTGTGTGTGTGTGTGTGCACGAGCGCCGTTGAGCATCTATCTTCTATCTATTGCCTTCCCTTCCTTGCCTCATCGCATGCTCCTCTAGCACATAACAAAAATCACTGCAAACATCCACTTTGAGACGTAACTGAGCATCATCGGCCCAAAAGCTTAATTTATACGTGGGGGTGTATGTCATTACGTATTTCTATGAGAGAGAGAGAGAGAGAGAGAGAGAGAGAGATGTACAGTTCGCTTAGCTTTACTTTTTTTTGGGGTTGTTTTTCTTGCAAGTGCTTCAATTTATTGTTGGACTAGCACTAGCTTCTTTCCACAACTTTTGTTTATGCAGGTAGGTGATCACTTTTTTTCCAATTGACATTGTGTGTGTGTGTGTGTTTGCATCTTAAACATTTTCAAAATCATTGAAACCATTCCGATCTGATAATTCATGAATTCTCTGTTACATTCATGAAACCATTCTGATCGTAATTCGTGGACGCTTAGATTCTTGGGAGGGGAAAATTGAACTAAGAACCATTTTTTTTCAAAAAGATAATGGAGGCGAGAGAGAGAGAGAGAGAGAGAGAGAGAGAGAGAGAGAGAGAAACTTAGAAGCTACATTTTTAAAATCATCCAAACCATTATGATCTTATAGTTTCTAGATGATTATATTATTGAGATAGAAGAACTAAAAGATTATGGAGGCAAGAGAGAGAGAGAGAGAGAGAGGGAGAGAGAGAGAGAGGGAAAATATAATGGTGGACAGAAGTGAATTAAGTTAGTATATTAGTTAGAGACAAGGCGATGATGGGGTTGGACCAGTAATCATTAAATGTAATTGTATCTTTCATACGGGCATCTTGATGACCTGGCAATATGTCTAGAGATAAGCTTGCACTGTCTATCCTAAGTGATCTAATCTAACCTTCATTTTTGAGAAGCTAGCCTTGCTTTTCAATTGACTTTGCTTTCTATTTGGAATTCTTTGCTTCCTTAGGATACGTTGTGTGTGTGTGTGTGTGTGTGTGTGTGTGTTTGCATCGTTTAAGACAAGCTACATTTTCAAAATCATTGAAACCATTCCGATCTGATAATTCATGAATTCTTTGCTTCCTTAGGACACATTAGTTAGAGACAAGGCGATGATGTGGTTGGACCTTAAGTGATCTAATCAACCTCTCGAGGAGAGTAAAGGATTATGTATGTTTCATGTCATGTGCATTATACCCATGAGAAGTAACCTTCAGAGGTGAGGCAATTGGATATCAGTAATCATTAAATGTGATTGTATCTTTCGTAGGAGCATTTTCATGACCTGGCAATATGTCTAGAGATAAGCTTGCACCCTCTACCCTAAGTGATCTAATCTAACCTTTGTTTTGAGAAGCTAGCCTTGCTTCTCAATGAGAGTAAAGCATCAAATATGTTTCATGTCATGTGGACTATAGCCATGAGAAGTAAGCTTGAGACGTGAGGCGATTGGACGATAGGTGGGGCTACACCGAGAGAGAGAGAGAGAGAGAGAGAGAGAGAGAGAGAGAGAGAAGGGGGGGGGGGGGGGGACGAAAAAATATGATGGTAGGCCAGAAGTGAAATAAGACAAGGCCATGATGTGTTTGGACCAGTAATCATTAAAGGTATTTGTATTTTTCTTGGGAGCATCGAGCTCGCAGTATGTCTAGAGATAAGCCAGCATCCTCTTCCCTAAGTGATCTAATCTAACCTCTTTCAAAAGTTAGCCTTGCTTCTCAAGGAGAGTAAAGGATTAAGTGTGTTTCACGTCATGTGCTTTATAGCCATGAGAACTAAGCTCGAGAGGTGAGACGATTGGATGATAGATGGGGCTACACACACACACAGACACACACACACACACACACACACAGCAAAATATAATGGTGGACAGAAGTGAAATAAGTCCATGATGTGGTTGGATACACCTTCATGAGTAGACAATAAGATTGCAGTAAGATTTCTTGGTGATGATCATAGGACTAAGGTCTCAGATTTAGGGTTGGGTAGAGGAGGCTAGAATGCATGGCAAGGGGAGGTTAGGGGGATTTGATTTTTGAAATAGACGCTAGGGCCATGTGCCCTCCATGTCAATTTCTCCTTTTGATATGTCCTGTGATTTCTACTTCCTACCACCATATCCTTGGTCACTCTAAGCAACTTACCGCCTTTGAATCGGAAAATATTTGCACGAGTGCTTGGCAAGAGCAGCTCATTCACAAATATCTCAATCCATCTAACTTGATTCCAAATTCTTTGTTGAGAGGAGATGGGCTACAATCTTTGGGTATCTACCTCCTATGCCAATTGATTTCTGCTCATGTTTATTCTATGGAATCTATGTGATCCAATTATACAATTGAGCCAATACATACCTGAAAAGGTTTTTGTATTTTATTATGGATGTAGCTCCAGAAATGGCTTCTACCGTTGTTTCAAATCTTGGGGACTCGGGTTTCCATGGGCGACAAAGCCTTTGAGCAATAAAGCGAGCTGCAAGGGTGGAGGGATCTGGAGTTTCTGACATTGTGTTGTCATCTTTTCCTGAGCCAGATAGCCTTCATGTGATAAATCAAGTTTTTGCAAGGGCCAAGACTTCAACCCATGGAGCAAATCACGGTCCCAAGTTGCCTTCAAAGCGTTTTAAGTCTAGCCACGAATGTCGCACTGCTAATATAATGAAACGACTTACAAGGGGGAGAGCTTCAACCCATGCAACTGAGCATTCAAGTCATTACAATCTTTTAAAGTCCATTCAAGCCATGTGCGAGAATAATAAGGATGCATGTGCCATGAACACACGATATTTGGGCTCTTTGTGGGGAGAAGTCCATTCAAATGGTGCTGCAGTAATAGCGCAGGGCATGGCAGAATTGCCTGGAACTCTCATTGCAAGGATTTCTCAAATTGAGAATAGCGTTATAAGGACTCTAATCAATGGATGCAGCAGATTTTGGGGAGAGGTGGAGAAGGGGCAGTTGTATGTGAGAATGGGTGTAGACTACAAGTTGATAAGCTCAAAGAACAAGTTCAGCTGCTGTCCACTGAGGTGTCAATGTTCAAAGTTAGTTTAAATAGGCTAACTGCTTTGATGACCAGGATGAGTTGTAAACTAGAGCAGGTCGCAACCCGTGACAATTAAGAGAGTCCTGAGACTTTTATGTCACTTTTTATACTAGAATCCCAAATGCTTCTATGGGATTCATGTACTTGGGTTGTCCTTATGTTATTTGGCAAGACAAGTTTGACTCCTGAGACTTTTGTGTCACCTTTTGTACTGGAATCCTAAATGCTTCTATGGGATTCATGTACTTGGGTTGCCCTTATGTTATTTGGCAAGACAAGTTTGACTCCTGAGACTTTTATGTCTTTTTTGTATTGGAATCCCAAATGCTTCTATGGGATTCATGTAGTTGAGTTGCTTTCATTTGACGTATATATGGCAATGGAAGCTAATTTAATTCAATATTTGAATTGCCTATCGTTCGTTCCCATTTTCGTTTTATTTAAGATATACTCAAATATTTGTGATTTTTTTGAATCATGTATTCGCATAAATGCTGATGCAATGCTTATACTTTTTTGAGATGGTCAACTTTGAGTTTTTTTAGATATGTTAGCTTTGGTTTTTATGTTTCAAATGATGGTTGCACATACGGTATTGTATTTTGCTCACATGTTGAAAAAATATGAGCATTACTCTTACCAAAGATAGTGAGACACTGAAACTTGGTCATGGGACACTATGAGTTCAATGCATAGATGGTCCGCTCTCAATTTTAGATAGATGGGAAAGGGATGGCTTTGCTAATTAATCTTGCTTCTTGCTTTTCTAAATTATTTTCTTCCTAGGGCACATTTGTTGAGATCCATCAATTTTGTCATGGTTAGGGATGATGCATAAGTTTTTTGATTAAGCTATTTTTCGCTTTGAGGAATAGATATTTATGTAGTTGGTTGAGTGGATACAAAAGATGGCAAGACAAATAGAAGAGAGGCTACATTCAATACGTTCTCATAGGAGAAGATTGTTGGATTTGTTGAGATATCAAGCTCTACCCCCGATATATCTCCTGGATGACTATCATTTATGTCATCGCCTATGTTAGTTGTACTTGTGGTGTAGTTAGACTACCACATATGTTTTTGGTTTGGGTTCACATATGAACCACGTATTCTAGGTTTTGACATATAGGATATTTCCCTCTTCTATTGTATTGTTGTTGTGTGCAAAAGTGAAGAAAGGCTTCACCCTCCAACCTTGTGTCCTCTCTCTTTTTGTGTGTTGTGAAGAAAGCTGAACTTGAGTCTCCTATCTCTCTCCCTCATTCTTTACATGGTATCAGAGCCTTGTTCGTGGTAAGGAGCTCAAGAAAGCAAGCCAAGTTTGTGGTGTCCTGGTAAGAGGACCAGTGTTGCTTTCCTATTTCGAGTTTGGGAGCAAATCTCTACAGGTAGCACAGCCAGAAGTGCAGGAGTGCACTATTTCAGATTGAGAGGCCCTTCGCGGTGTGGTGAGAGCGCAGTATATGCTGCGGGTAAGGGCGAAGCCCTTGGTGACTTTATTTTTTTGATTTGAGGCCGTTTCGAAGCCCGTTTTGGAGGCGGAAGTTCTTCGCAGGCACTCAGAAATAGGCCCTGTTTTTGCTGTGCGACCACCGCGCGGCTAGTCGGTGGAAAGGTGCCACAGAAATTGCATCGTATGCCTATGTGCAGAGATATTGGGAGTTGCAGATTCATGCCTGTTGCCTGTTGATGCAAAATCGTCACGAGGAAGTGACTGTGTGGTGAAATACCACTTTCGTCAGTGTTGCAGATCTGCCCCTGTGAGGCTTTTCGCAGAAGTTTTGCTATTTGCCCTTGTGAGGCATTTGCTGTGTTTACAGGTTGCTGTTGCAATTCGTGATTTGTAAAATGTCTGAGAATCTGTCTACCATTGTCAGTGAGAAGCTTGACAAGAACAACTTCCAAGCATGGAAGTTCAGGATGACAAACTTCCTTATGGGAAAGGGAGTTTGGGATTACATCAGTGGTGAAACTGCAGAACCAGTTTTGGGTACTGCTCCCACTCCTGCTGAATTGAAGGCCTTTAAGGAATGGCATGAAAAAGCCAGAAAATGCTTGTATTGGCTATCTGTTAGCATTTCAGATTCTATGATTGTGCATATACAGGATGTAGAGACGCCTAAGGAGGCATGGGATACATTGGTGAAGCTGTATAGCACAAATACCAAAGCACGAAAGATGCAACTAAAGCAGGAGTTGCACAATGTGCAAAGGAAAAATCTGAATATAAATGAGTATTCCTTGAAGGTGAAAGGCCTTGCAGATTCTCTTGCCTCCATTGGAGCACCTGTTGATGATGAGGACTTAGTGTCCGTGACCTTGAATGGTCTTGGGAAAGATTATGCACAGTTTCGGACATCCATTGGAGTCCGTGAAACATTTCTTGATTTTCAAGAACTTATTGCTCTCTTGCTGAGTGAAGAGCAAAGGAATGGTGGTTCAGCCACCTCAACTTCTCAAGAGACTGCTTTCTACTCGAATACAGGTAGAGGCAGAGGTAGAGGAAGAGGCCGTTTTGGTGGCCGTGCAGGAAATCAGAACCAACAGCAACAACAGGAAAACCAGTCCTATGGAGGAGGACGTGGTAGTTCTAGAGGCAGGGGGAGCCAAAGAGGCCGTGGTTCATGGCAAAGGAACCAGCAAGTAAATAGCAGCACAAAATGCTATTATTGTGGAAAGCCTGGACACAAGGAGAATACATGCTATAAAAAACAGAATGACATCAAAAGTGGGAAGTTGCAGCAAAGCAACTATGCATCATCAAGTGGGCATGGTGACGACAGAAATGAGCACCTTTTTGTGATGCAGCATATGGTTAACTCCATGTCAGGAGATGCTGCAGCTTGCAATGATGTTTGGTATGTTGATTCAGGTGCCTCTAACCACATGACCAGTCAAGGTGAGTGGTTTCATGATGTTAGAAATTTGGATAAGCCAGGTTATGTTGAAACAGGTGATGATACTGCGCACCCAATTACGTAGGTTGGTAAAGTGCCATTGGCTATGCAGGATGGCAAAACGAAGTACTTGGCAGATGTACTTCATGTTCCAAAAATCACTAAGAACCTGGTTTCAGTAGGCCAGATGGTTGAGCAAGGTCTGCAGGTTAGATTTAATCCTGATGGATGCTTTGTTGAGGACTTGAAAAATAAGTGCCGCTTGGTTGCGAAAGGCAACAAAAATGGCAGAATGTTCACCTTGGATGTTGATATGCCTGAGGTGAAAGCTGCTATGTTTGCGCATGGGAGAGGTGTCATTGCAGATATTGAGATATGGCACAAGCGCATTGGGCACGTGAATATACAAAGGCTGAAATCTATGCAAACAAAAAACATTGTTGCAGGTTTGCCTAAATTCAGAGTTGAGGGAATGCAAAAGGTATGTGAAGCATGCCAAATGGGTAAGCAGGCCAAACATGCATTTCCCAAAAATGCTAAGGTGAGCAGAAGACCTTTGGAAGTGATCCATTCAGATGTTTGGACAACCAAAACTGCTTCTATTGGTGGATGCCATTATTATGTGACGTTTATTGATGACTACACTAGGAAGGTGTGGATTTATTTTATGAAGCACAAAAGTGAAGTGTTCAGCCATTTCAAGGCTTTTAAGGCCATGGTTGAAAAAGAGAAAGGTGTGCATATTAAAGTGCTAATATCTGATGGAGGGGGAGAGTACTTTTCAGAAGAATTTTGTGAATATCTGAAAGAACAGGGAATTCAAAGGAAGTACTCATGCAGGTCTACCCCTCAGCAGAATGGGGTTGCAGAAAGGAAGAACAGGCATATTGCAGAAGTAGGACGGGCGATCCTAAATGAGAAAAACTTATTTTTGGGCTGAAGCAGTAGCAACTGCTGTTTATATTATGAACAGAACCCCCACTGCAGCTGTCCATGGCATGACGCCTGAAGAAATGTATACAGGCCAAAAACCAGATATTTCTCACTTGAAGGTATTTGGTTGCATAGCTTATGTTCATGTTCCTGATGAGAAGAGAACAAAACTGGATCCAAAGGCAGAAAAATGCATCTTTATTGGATATGCTCAGCACCAGAAAGGGTATCGCTGTTATAACCCTTCCACCCGCAAAATGCAAGTGAGCAGAGATGTTGTTTTTGATGAAATGAGCAGCTGGTATGCACCAACTGTTATGGTAGGAGATGCAGATGCAGGAAATGGGAATGCTGGAATAAATCCAGAGCAGCAATCTCAAGCCTTGAGTGGACCCAGAGAGTCCTCTACTAGTGGATCTAATGCATGGACAGGGAGATTGAGATCTAGTGAATCGTCACATGGCAGTCCTGATAGTGTTGTGCAGGTATCACATAAGGGAAAAGAAAAAGTGGACCATGCTCCAGTGTTTGATGTGTCTGCTGGTAGCTCTCATGTTGATGGAGAGTCAAGTGGCTCTGAAATGAGCCTTGATGAGGAACTTGGGATTCCTTCTATTGTTACACCTGGTGCAAGGAAAAGCAGGCATGATTTAAAGACTCCTGCAACTGATCCAGTTGTACGGAGGTCCACTCGTATTAAGTATCCAGCTGATAGGCTGAGATATGATGGGTATACAGCACATCACTATGCTTATATGGTCAAGGTTCTAGAGGAGCCAGAGCCCACATGTTTTGAGGATGCAGCAGGGCATAAAAATTGGGAAGCAGCTATGGATGAAGAGATGGCTGCCTTGGATGCAAACCACACTTGGGATTTGATGCCTTTGCCTCATGATAAGAAGGCTATTGGCTGCAAGTGGGTTTACAAAGTAAAGCACAATGCTGATGGGTCTGTTAGCAGGTACAAGGCAAGATTGGTTGCCAAAGGTTTTGCGCAGACATATGGAATTGACTATGAGGAAACTTTCAGCCCAGTTGCAAGGATGGCAACCGTGAGAGCAGTAATTGCTATGGCTGCTGCAAAGGGATGGTCTTTGCATCAGATGGATGTGAAAAATGCCTTCTTGCATGGTGATTTGCAGGAAGAGGTTTATATGATGCAGCCAGAAGGTTATGAGGATAACTCACACCCCGATTTTGTATGCAGGTTGCGCAAAGCCTTGTATGGCTTAAAACAGGCGCCGAGGGCATGGTCAGACAAGATAGGGCAATATCTTGTCACTATTGGATTTCAGATTTCCAATTCAGATTTTTCACTTTATGTGAAAAGGACAAACAGAGGGATTGTGCTTATAGTCATCTATGTTGATGACTTGATTATTACAGGTGATAGTGATGCAGACATTAATGAAGTGAAGCTGCTGTTGAAGCAGAAATTTGAGATGAAGGATTTGGGAGAGCTGCATTACTTCTTGGGCATTGAGGTTATTAGATCCCCGAGTGGGATATGGCTGTTGCAAAGGCAATACGGTTTGGACATGCTGTCCAAATATGGGATGACAGGCTGTAAGCCTATCTCTGTTCCATTGGAGCAGAATGTGAAGCTCAATGCAGAGTCAGGTGAGCTTCTTGAAGATATTACTATGTACAGGCGCATAGTAGGTAGCTTGATTTACATGACTATAACCAGACCAAATTTGAGCTATTCTGTGGGGCTGGTGAGTCAGTTTATGCAGGCACCGAGGAAGCCACATTTGGATGCGGCTAGGCACATACTGCGGTATGTGAAGTCCACATTGCATTATGGACTGTTTTATGAAGCTGGGTGTGCATTACAGGTACATGGATACACAGATGCTGACTGGGCTGGTAGTGTCTCAGACAAGAGATCTACTAGTGGTTTTATGTTTTCCCTTGGGAGTGGTGCCATCAGTTGGAGCAGCAAGAAGCAGCCAACAGTTGCCTTGTCGAGCACAGAGGCTGAGTACAGGGGTGCAGCAATGGCTGCATGTGAGGTAGCTTGGTTACGGAAGCTACTTGGAGATATGGGATAGTCAGTTCATGCAGCAGTTGTCATTCATTGTGACAACATTAGCAGCATCATGCTTGCTAATAACCCAGTTTATCATGCTAGAACGAAGCACATTGAGGTGCATTATCACTTTGTGAGAGAGAAGGTTCTAGCTGGTGAGATTGATCTTGTCTATGTCAGCACTGAGGAGCAGGTGGCTGATATATTTACGAAGGCATTGGGTACCGAGAAGCTTCGCAGATTTAGGAGCTTGCTTGGTGTACGTGAGATGGATTTGAGCTTGAGGGGGAGTGTTGAGATATCAAGCTCTACCCCCGATATATCTCCTGGATGACTATCATTTATGTCATTGCCTATGTTAGTTGTACTCGTGGTGTAGTTAGACTACCACATATGTTTTTGGTTTGGGTTCACATATGAACCACGTATTCTAGGTTTTGACATATAGGGTATTTCCCTCTTCTATTGTATTGTTGTTGTGTGCAAAAGTGAAGAAAGGCTTCACCCTCCAACCTTGTGTCCTCTCTCTTTTTGTGTGTTGTGAAGAAAGCTGAACTTGAGTCTCCTATCTCTCTCCCTCATTCTTTACAGGATTCAACGCGGGTGGCCCGTCGTGCTTATGCTATACAAAGAACAAGGTCTAAAACACAAGGTGCTAGAAGGATGAGGGTGGCTGTGGAATCTATGGGTGTAGAAGTAGGAGTTTGCAGTCAGCATAATCAGACACATGGATGCAGTAATGTAGCGTGCATTGTGGCTGAAAATACAATGGACCTCAATACTTCAGTAACAGTAGGTAGAGTGCATCAACATGCTTCAGTGATAGGTACACCTACTCAAATGGATTCAACACGGGCGGCCCATCATAGTTATGCTATAAAAAGAACAAGGTCGAAAACACAAGGAGTTAGAAGCGTGAGGGGGGCTGTGGAATCTATGGATGTAGAAGACGGCGTTTGCAGACAACAGGACCAAATGTATGGGCATAGTAATGTAGCGTGCATTGTCGAAAATACAATGGACGTCAATACTTTACCAACTGTAGATAATGAGCATGAACATGCTCCAGTAATAGGTACAACTACTCAAATGGATTCAACGCGGGCGGCCCGTCGTGTTTATGCTATACAAAGAACAAGGTCGAGAACACAAGTTGCTAGAAGCAGAGAACATAATCAAATGCATGGGCACAGTAATGTAGCGTGCACTGTTGAAAATACAATGGACCTCCATACTTCACCAATAGTACGTAATGAGCATGAACCTGCTCCAGTAGTATGTACAACTACTCAAATGGATGCAAGCAGGGATGCTACTCATTTAAGAGCCCAAAGGCGTGTTGTTCACAACAGGGTTGTGATTTTGGGTGCAGGGGGGAGCCTCTCTATCTTGCATACTTTTCCGTTAAGGGAAAATGTAGAGCATCCTTCTTTGTATCCACTGGTCTTCAATGCTCCTTCTGTTCATGCACTTGGATCCATGGATCATACATGCAGCTTTTGCCAAGCTCAACTGTGGAAACAAGAGACGCGAATGCATATGCATCAAGTTGTGGGCAAGCATTGTTGCAAAGTTGGTCGTGTGTCATTGTTGTCGTTAGAACCAGAGATTTTGAGAGTTCTATTGCACGGACATGATGCTAGAAGCAAACTTTTTAAGAAAAACATTAGGGCTTATAATAGTGCCATGGCATTTGTTTCATTGGGAGCTCATATTGATCAAATGTTCCATGGGAATGGGGGTATACAAAACTTTCGGGTCCATGGTAGTGTGTATCATCGGATTGGAAATTTATTGCCCGATGAGGCTAGGCAAGAGATGCCACGTTTTGCATAGTTGTACGTGTATGACACTGATCATGAACTAGAACACCGTTTACATGGGATGCCTGGTTTAGATCCCGGAATTTTGGAGTTGTTGCAGAGGATGATGCACGAGTGCAATCCATATGCCAGTGCACTGATGGCTATTGGGCAAGTGCTAAGAACAAATTCACATACAAACCTGAGGATGGTTATTTGTGAGAGCCGCTCCACCTCAAGGCAGTACTTGGCTCCTATGGCTAGCGAGGTTGCTGCAATCATGCCAGGACAAGGGGATGACTTCGATATTGGAAATCGGGACATTCAGATTTTTAGCTGCAATGGGTTTGTGCGTAGAATATCTAATTTGCACCGATCATACATGCCTCTCATGCATGTTCTTTTGTTCCCTCGGGGGGAAGATGGTTGGCATCCATATATCCCATATAGTGATGTTCCTAATCACACACCATTGCACGAGATATGTGGACAGAGTTGTGTCACCCAGAGACAATACTACGCATATCGTTTGCAAGTGAGATATGATACAAATGCATGTCTTTTGCATGGGGGTAGATTGTTGCAGCAATACATGGTTGATGCCTACAGTAGCATGGAAGAGTCCAGGTTGGTGTGGATACGAAACAACCAACCTTCCCTACGCACTGAAGTCTATCAAGGGTTGATGGACATGGTGAATACAGCTGATGGGACACGTACTGTGCTTGGCAATGCTGTAGGGCGTAGGGTGGTGTTGCCTTCTTCTTTTACGGGAGGGCCTCAGTATATGTGTCAGCTATACCAAGATGCTATGGCAATTGTCAAAAAAAGGGGCAAACCTGATTTATTCATAACATTCACCTGTAATCCCAAATGGCCTGAAATATCTATAGCATTGTTGCCGGGGCAAACTGCGTAAGACCATCCAGATTTGACAGCCCGTGTGTTTTTTCAAAAGCATAAGGACATGATGCAGTCAATTACAAAACATAATTTGTTTGGGAAGGTGGCTGGATATGTTAGTGTCATAGAGTTTCAAAAGAGAGGTCTGCCACACTCACACATATTGTTGATATTAGAAAGTGGTTTCAAACCCATGGAGATCGGTCACTATGACCGATTAGTGTGTGCGGAGTCGCCAGATAAGGCTATGTTCCCAGAGTTGCATGATATTATTGTGTAGTGTAATGTCCATGGTCCGTGTGGTGCACTAAATCCATCTGCAGCTTGCATGGTTGATGGAAAATGCATTCGTCATTATCCACGTGGATTCTCACAGACGACTACTGTTGGCAATGATGGCTATCCAATTCACATGCGTCGTGATGATGGTAGAAAGATACAAGTGAAAGGGGGTGTGATTGATAATCGTTGGATTGTGCCATTTAATCCTTTCCTCTCTGTGAAGTACAAGGCACATATAAATGTTGAAATATGCTCCACAATCACTGCAGTTAAGTATTTGTATAAATATGTGTACAAAGGTCATGATAGAGCCATTATCAAGATGCAGGCAAATAATGCAGGAGAGCAAGGGCATTTGCACAACATAGTTGATGTTGGCATTGATGAGATTAGTAGTTACTTAGATGCACGTTACGTGTCAGCATCAGAAGCATGTTGGCGGATTTATGAGTATGCCACGCACGATGAAAAACCCGATGTGCAAAGATTGCAGGTTCATCTTCCAATGCGCAATAATGTCATCTTTAGAGATGATGATGATTTGCAAAATGTTGTAGGCAGGGAACAAAATCAAAAGACCACCCTCACAGAATGGTTCACTTATAATCAGTTGCAATCTGACGCAAGCAACTTGCTGTATGGTGACTTGCCAGAGAAGTTGGTTTGGAACAAAACCAATAAGCGGTGGACTGGAAGACAAAAGGGGAATACCATAGGTCGGATGTACAATATTTCTCCCTCAGCTGGTGAGCTCTACTTCATGCATATGCTTCTTAATGTGTGCACGGGATGCAAGTCCTTTGATGACCTACGTACTTTTGACAGCCAAGTGTACTCTACTTTCCAGGCAGCATGCATAGCACGAGGATTGTTGGAGAGTGATGATGAATGGTTTGTGTGTATGCAAGAGGCTGTGTTTTATCAAAATAGTGCACAACTGAGACACCTATTTGTGACAATATTGGTTTTTTGTGAGCCAATGTCTCCTCGACTTTTGTGGGAAAAATTTTCCCTTGAGCTTTCGGATGATTTTTTTAATATATTGGAATCAAGTATGGGGAATTTAATTGGTCATCGTGAACTAGCAATAAAGAAGGCTGTATTGCACTTGGAGCACATTCTTCAACAACATGGGCGAAGGTTGGTTGAGTTTGACGGAATGCCTGTTGTAGATAGAACATCTTTGTTAGAAGCTGGAAATGGCTTATTGCAAGAAGAAAGAATGTTTGATTGTGTGAAAGAAGCACAGACTGCCCAGCAAATGGAAATGTCCTTGAATCACTGTCAACGTGCTGCATTCAATCGGATTTTGGCAAGCGTCTATGGAGATGGTGGTGAGGTCTTTTTTCTCGATGGTATAGGAGGGTCTGGAAAGACCTTTCTCTACAATTGCTTGCTCTCTCGATTGCGTGGGGAGGGGCTCATCGCTTTGGCATGTGCATCTTCTGGGATTGCTGCATTGCTACTAGCCAATGGACGCACGGCACACTCACGATTCAAGATACCGTTGGAGTTGTTGGATGGTACTAGCAGTTGCAATATTAAGGTTAATAGTCAACTTGCAGATGTTTTGAAGATGGCTAGGCTGATAATATGGGATGAGGCACCCATGACTCACCGGTTTGCTTTCGAGGCACTAGACAGAACTTTACGAGATATCATGTCCAATGAGCAACTTTTTGGTGGGAAGGTGGTATTGTTGGGGGGGGATTTTAGGCAAGTCTTGCCAGTTCTTCCAAAGGCAGGACGAGAGGACATTATCAATGCTACCTTATGCCACTCAAGGATTTGGGGTCACACTACAATATTGAAGTTGACGCAAAATATACAGGTCCTTCAGAATGGTGATAATTGTGCTGAGCAAGAGTTCATGCAATGGGTTCTGGACATTGGCAATGGGATAAATAGATGTACAAAAGAAGATACTATTGTGATTCCATCGCATATGCTTTTAGAGACAAAGTCCATGGAAGGCCTCATTGGATGGGTGTATCGAGGGCTTGCAACTGTTTTGGACTGTGCAACATACTTTCGAGAGCACGCTATTCTTGCACCTCGAAACACCGAGGTTGATGCAATTAATGCTATGGCATTGAATGCAATGCCCGGTGAGGAAAGGGAGTACCTAAGTGCAGACTCAGTGGACAACTTAGGGGGAGATTCCTTTTTGTTTGCAGTCGAGTATTTGAACAGTCTTGATCTTGGTGGTGGATATCCCCCGCATTGGTTGGTTTTGAAAAGGAATACTCCTATAATTTTGTTGCGTAATTTGAATCCTCGCCAGGGTTTGTGCAATGGGACACGGTTGATATGCAAAGAGTTTCACACAAAAGTGTTAGAAGCTGAAATCATTACTGGTAACAATGCTGGTGATAGAACGTTTATTCCAAGGATAACATTCATTCCGACCAATCTTAAACTTCCATTCGACATGAGGAGCCGACAATTTCCTATCCGATTTTCATTTGGCATGACAATCAATAAGTCACAGGGTCAAACATTGTCAGTTTTGGGGCTATACTTGGTGACACCGGTATTTAGTCATGGCTAATTATATGTGGCATTTTCACATATCCGAGCATCAAACGCTGTTAAGGTTTTCATTTCGCAGGGTGCGTCTGATGCCAGGGGTGAGGAGATGGATAATACTTCTACCACAAATGTTGTGTACAAGGAAGTTTTGCAATTGGCAACAGCAAGAGCCTAGGAGTATGACATTGCTCTTTCAAGCCCTCCTCAGACTTTCTTGGGTGGAAAATTTTCATTTCGGTAATCTTTGTATAGCTTTTTTTAAGTTCTTTCAATATTCCAACTATCATAGGTCTTTTGGGAATGTTGGCTATTTATACAAAGATAGAGTGAGATGTAATATTTCATGACTTTGTCCTTGATAATGTTTGGATTTCATTTTTCATTTGAGTTATGGGTTTGTAATACACTAGAGGCTATTTTCTTTTCAAAGCCTATTGTTTTTTTTCAGTATATGTAGATTGACACGTTCATTCTTTTTTTGCAATGTGATAGGATGTCTAGGCAATTCACGTTTATCACCGAAACAAGAGCACAGGTGCAAGGTACATAGTTGCTTGACAACCATGTTTTATGTTGACACATTTAATAGTATAGTCACTCACTTTTTAGAAAATTGTAGATCCTGTGGGCTGGGGATCTCTGGAGAGCGTGCAACTGTTGTTGGATTTGCTTGAGCTGGAGAGCTACCTTGGGTAAGAACTCTGTACATTGTTTAATGCTTTATTTTTGTTAAAACAAAAGTTTTTTTGGATTATATTTGAGTGGGAAAACATGCTATTGTTTGTCTTTTAGGAGTATTCCTGATTCAAGGTTTCTAATGAATCTCCACGTCCACAATCCTTTGGATGGACGACTCCATTTGGGATATTACGCTGTCTTGGCTTGCCGGCTTCATAGGGGTGATGGACCACAGACCATCATTGTTTGCTGGCTGGGATACTATGAATGTGTGCGGACACGAATTTTCTATCGAGGGCAAAATGGGGACTACACGTATACCTTTCTCAGCGTTGTTGACAGCCCTTTGAGTCTGAGTAAGCACTCTAAAGAATGAGTTGGGTTTTACCAACATACATATATAAACCTTTTATGGCTCAATAATTATAGTTCCTAAATTATCTTTCTATGTGATGCTGGTCCAGATACGATTGTTGGTACTCCGTTGTATGTTCGTAGCCGCGGTGGACGCGGCGGACGTGGTGGACGTACAATGAGTGGCCGTCACAGGCTTTTCCCTGTAGTACATGGCCGCAGACTTTTCCCTTAGGGATGTTTGTGTGTGTATTGTAGATTTTGTATGTTCAGTTTGACTGCACTTTTGGATGTGATATTTTTTGAAGTACTATGTCATAGAGAAGTTTATTTTGGATGTGGCGGATGTGGAGTACATGGCCGGCACAGGCTTTTCCCTATAGTGCATGGCTGCAGACTTTTCCCTTTAAGGATGTTTGTGTGTCTACTGTAGATTTTGTATGTTCAGTTATGATTTTTGTATGCAGATGTGTATTTGGACATATCAATGAGTTCTCTGGTTTCACTTTTGGATGTAATATTTTGAAGTACTATGTCATAGATATTTTTTTTGGTTATAATATGTTGCTGGATTCAGACATTTTAGCATCTTAAGACCCAGCAGAGCGGGTTGTTAGCCCATCGTAGACGGGTCAGGTTACTCAAAAGAGTTTCACACGAGAGTATTAGAAGCTGAAATCATTATTGGTACCAATGCTGGTGATACAATGTTTATTCGAAGGATAACATTCATTCCGACCAACCTTAAACTTCTATTCGACATGAGGAGATGACAGGAGCGCAGGTGCACGGTACATAGTTGCTTGACAACCATGTTTTATGTTGACATGTTTAATGGTATAGTCACTCACTTTTAGAAAATTACAGATCCTGCGGGCTGGGGATCTCTGGAGAGCATGCAATTGTTGTTGGATTTGCTTGAGCTCGAGAGCTACCTTGGGTAAGAATCATGTACATTATTTGTTGCTTTATTTTTTTGTTAAAACAAAAGGTTTTTTTTCGATTATATGTGAGTGAGAAAACATGGTATTGTTTGTCTTTTAGGATTGTTCGTGATTCAAGGTTTCTAATGAAACTCCACGCCCATAATCGTTTGGATGGACGAGTCCATTTGGGATATTACACTGTTCTAGATTGCCGACTCAATAATTATAGTTCCCAAATTATCTTTCTGTGTGATGCTGGCCTAGATACAATTGTTGGTACCCCGTTGTATTTTCATAGCCATGGTGGATGTGGCGAATGTCGCAGGCTTTTCCCTACAGTACATGGCCGCAGACTTTTCCCTTAGGGATGTTTGTGTGTTTGTTGTAGATTTTGTATGTTCAGTTATGACTTTATTTGTGGCTGTGTATTTGGATATATATCAATCAGTTGTTTGATGTAGCTATTGCATGTTCAGACATGTGATTGCACTTTTGGATGTGATATTTTTTGAAGTACTCTGTCATAGAGAAATTTTTTTTTGGACATGGCAGATGTGGAGTACATGGTCGGCGCAGGCTTTTTCCCTATAGTACATGGCCGCAGACTTTTTCCTTTAGGGATGTTTGTGTGTCTATTGTAGATTTTGTATGTTCAGTTATGACTTTGTTTGCGGATATGTATTTGGAAAGAGTTTCACACGAAAGTGTTAGAAGCTGAAATCATTACTGGTACCAATGCTGGTGATAGAACGTTTATTCGAAGGATAACATTCATTCCGACCAACCTTAAACTCCCATTTGACATGAGGAGACACGATTTTTTCTATCGAGGGCAAAATGGGGACTACACGTACACCTATGTGAGCATTGTTGACAGCCCTTTGCGTTTGAGTAAGTACTCTAAAGAATGAGTTGGGTTTTACCAACATACATGTATAAAAGTTTTATGGCTCAATAATTATAGTTCCTCAATTATCTTTCTATGTGATGCTGGTACTTCGTTTGTATGTTCATAGCCGTGGTGGACGCGGTGGACATGGTGGACATGGAGTGAATGGCCGTCGCAAGCTTTTCCGTGCAGTACATGGCCGTAGACTTTTCCCTTAGGGATGTTTGTGTGTCTATTGTAGATTTTGTATGTTCAGTTATGACTTTATTTGCGGCTGTGTATTTGGATATACAAATCAGTTCTTTGATGTAGCTATTGCATGTTCAGACATCTGTCTACACTTTTGGATGTGATATTTTGAACTACTCTGTCATACATAATTATTTTTTTGGACATGGTGGATGTGAAGTACATGGTTGACGCAAGCTTTTCCCTATAGTACATGGCCGCAGACTTTTCCCTTTAGGGATGTTTGTGTGTCTATTGTAGATTTTGTATGTTTAGTTATGACATTGTATGGGGATGTGTATTTGGACATATCAATGAGTTCTCTGGTTTTACTTTCGGATGTAATATTTTGAAGTACTATGTCATAGACATTTTTTTTGGTTAGAATATGTTGCTGGTTTCAGACATTTTAGCATCTTGAGACCCGGCGGAGCGGGTCACTAGCCCGTCGTAGACGGGTCAGGTTACTCGTTACCTTCTTATAATACAAGCCGCTCCATTGGAAGCGGCATTCTTTGCCTTGGCATTCATTCATCTTGCTCTCGCAATCCTCATCTCATCGTGCTGTAGTTGAACTGGAAGTATTCAATTATGCTAAATCAATCTCCCTTTTTTGAAGTATTGACTAAGTGTGACTGATGTGTGAGTTCCGCCATATGTGAGTTAGTCATCACATTTGGTGGAGACATCGTGTAGCTCACCTTCTCGCCCGAAGACATTGTCTCGATACAATAACTATGGATCATGACTAGGAGCAAAACCCTCTGAGTCCACCTCATGTTTAGATCACCCCGACAATCCTCACCACAATCTTGTCAGAGCTGGTTTAATCAAATCTAAATCCTGCCCGAATAACATTCTCTGGTTCAGTAGGTCGAGGTCACGATTCAAGAGTTTGCCCAAAGGCGTTCAGTGGCTTACTAGAAGAAGGCATTCATCTATGGTTGGATCACTTAATGAATTTAGCTAAGTACCATAGATGGAATGACGTGCAGGAAGCTAAAGAGATCAAACCGGCACTTCAAGGTTTAGCAGCTGCTAGGTTTCACCAACTGGACGAAAGGATCAGGGCATCATGGCCACATTTGTGTCATGCATTAACCATGGCATTTAGGAATACAAACAAAGTGAAAGATGCGCTAACAAAACTACGAGAATTGAAACAAACTACCGACTTATTCCCTCAATTTGGTGTGAAGCTCACTCATCTACTATTGAGAGTCGACCCTCACATGCTCGAAGACCTTAAATTATTTTTTCTCTGGCCAAGGTTCTGGCCTGAAATATCATAGAGGACTCAGGATCAAGGTCCAAAAACTCTTAATGAAGCTTTGCTTATAGCTCAAAGAATAGAACTTAACTCAGCTAAATACAGCTCGAAGGTGCCTCCTCTTCCTCCAATTTTGCCAATCCCAACATCTACGTCAACTCCCATGGGAGTTGACCATGTTTTCAACCCACAGGTATCATCTTGTTTTGATCCGCAATGACAATTTCAAAATAATAACAACAGACTTCCTGAAAGGGATGCACAATGCAACCAAGATGTTTCAAATGCAACAAATACAACCATGTGAGAAAACATTGCAGATAGTTTTTAAGTGCTTAAAATGCCCAATATTCTAGCATGACCTCGTGTCGAGGAAAGAACAGCTTGAAAGGTAATTGGGGTCTCCTTTTCAAATCTCCCAAAATTTCAGCATCTTTTGTAATTGCTACCTCCATGTTTGGTCATCCTTTGGTAATACTCATCGACTCGAGCGCTTCCATCACAACAGTGCATGAGAAGTTAGTTTAGCATTTTCGCATTCCCACTAACTGAGTAATTTTTTGTAGTTCCATTTCTTCTTCAGAGTCTGATGAAGCAACAACACTTCCGTTGATGTTCGCAAATAAAATTTTCTAGGTTTTTTCCATTATTCTTCCAAATCAAATTTTATCTATCACAGTTGGTTGTGATTGGCTAAATGATAAGTTTCAAATTTATTTTTGTAGTAAATCTTTTCATTTTTCGAGCATACTTCCTAGTCCTTGGTTGATTCCAAAAAAGATCCCGAAGAGCTTCTCTTCTGCTGTTATTATTGATGAGTAGCATGACCTGTCTACGACGGGTTAGAGAGCCCTCCGTTGGGTCTCAAGGTGGAAGGTTAAAATGTCTTGAATACAATTTCAAGTTTCAAGACCCCCTCCACTGTGAGCACCGCTTGTCTCAATCTTGTTTCCGGGAAACTATCGGTGTGTATAGACGATCACCCTTCAACTATAAGTATTCAATTATAAGTAGATGGGCTTTCCATATTTGTATGTGATTCGTGTTTCAATTTTGGGCATTTTTTATCACATGGATTTTTCATTTACTACCTAGGCTAAGTGGAGAAGGTAAAGACCCATTAACACACACACACACAGAAGGGCGAGGAAGGGGGGGTTAAGGGGTGAAATTCTTCCCACATCACCAAATTCATCAATGTGCAAAAACTTTGGACTTTCTCGCTTCATTTGGGCTTTTTTTCTAAACTGGTCATGTCAACTCAATATCACTTCATAGACTCATAAATTGGTATTTCGGAACGCTAAATGTGTAAGTGCCACACTTAAATGGCATAAGAAGCCTCAAAATTTGCCAAAATTGTAAGTTGTGACCTCTACTCAATACATCATGGGTAATTTTGCAATAAAATGGATCACACCCATACAAATAGGGCTAATGAAGCTAAAAATGTTGCGGACCTCCACTCAATATGCAATATATCGAAAGATTTTGTTGAATTCAATATATAGGTGGTGTATAGATAGGGCCATTTGATTGAATAATCTATGTGAATGTGGTGTAAAGATACACCATTTTTTAAGAAGAAGGCATACAATATATTATCCTATGCTTCTGGACCTCTTTCAGAATCATCATACTCTGATATTGCATTTTCACGTGATAGGTCAAGCCTAGCCAAATGATGTTTAATATGTGCAAGACTAGGATCAAGGATTGTGATACATTTTTCAACAGCATAGCCATGCTTCTTTTTATAACTACGAGTCCTTAATTTCCAGCAATAAATAATGCTACTCACATCCACCTTTGTCAAGCCTTCTTTATTTGGAATCCATTCACGTTTCTTTTGCAAGCAACCCTCATAAAGTTATTTCATTGTATATTTTTTGGGGAGACTTTTCAATGGCTTTGGCTCATACCATAAAGCTTTGAACATTATAGGAACTCCCTTGTCATCCCTTGCTATGTGAGCAACCTTTGCCATCCAAATTGGGCCACCTTGTTCATCCAACTCTGAATCTATATCAAATGCCCAAAGTGCAACAAACATACCCTCTTCAATCTCATCCTCTAGTACAAACTCTAGTAATGGTTTGTCCCCCTTCCTACCACAAGATTTTTGAGCTAAAAGGCATTGCTCAGCTTCCTCATCTATTGTCATATTTGTATCCAATGTGGATCCCGATGACGTAGCTTGTTCTGGCCAGAAAGATTCAGAGTATTCAATGCTCATTAAATTTTCTTGTTTTCGTAAAGATTCGACAAGTGCCTCAATTGACTTTATTATCTCCCCATTTTTTATTGCCTACTCAAGATATTTTTGCATTATACTTTGAAGATGTTTAATAAAGGCTTCCAAGCCATTCATTTCTTCTATATCAAGTGCTTTGTTCTTTGCAAGAACAAATTTAATTTCCTCCAATGGAGTTATTATTTGTAATAAAGCATATGGCTCACTTCATAAATTACTAAGTAGTGCTTCCATTGCATCACTGGAATATCATTATGCATACAAAATTGAAAATAGTGTGGATTTGTGTGCCCTATTAATGCATCATCTCCCTCTTTTTAAATGTGGCTCTATGAATTCTCTCCAACCAACCATTCTCTCTAAGATAGCCACTTTTGATTCCTCCTTTTGAGAGCCTCCAATTTTTTTCCCCAATTTGAGATGTCATATCCTCCAATGTTAGAACATCCCTTGACTTCAACTCACCAGAGATAACACACTAAATATTTGATCAATGTCTTCATGTGTATGGCCAACAAGAAGGAAGCCAACTTCCACTTCTTCAAATATTTCAAACCAACCAGTATAAAGCATAAACCAAATATATATCTATTTGTGTTTTCTCTCTAGCAGTTATCAGCTTGGATACGCAAGGTGCAAGGTAAACATCCACATGTATCTCTGACCTTCTGTATTGCTTTCATGATGGATGTTGCCACTTGGTTACTATCGTGTTCATGAAAACAGTCAATCCATACATCACAAAAGAGTCAAAATCCATGTACTAATCCTCCACACAAGTGTGTTTCTAGTCCACCTTCACCCTTCGATGCCGGTAGGATACGTCTATACCTTGGTAATGTTGTTGTATTCTTATCCATGACATCAATGGTAATGCACATGGACTTTTTGACGTGCACAATAGCTTCCTTTCTCCAAAAGGCATACAACAATCTAGCATCTTGCACATGAGGGTCATTGTTTGCTTGGGTGTAGCTATTTTTGGTGAGGTTTAGGGGATTTTATATATATAGGTATATTGCAAGACCCATAACTTATGCATTGCTCAACAGAATTCGAAAAACTTTGTCTTCAAATTACAGTTTGAATATCAGACCAAAAAATTATGGAATAAGGATTTGGAATGAGACCATTATAAAAGTACACTACGTGAGCTACTTCTCAACCCAAGGATACACCTAAATGAGAACATTAGGCATGGATTAACGGGCCTCCAATGTTGTGCTAAAGTGATGCACACCCATTTGAGCACACGATCCATAACCTTTTTTTGATTTGTTGAAACCCAAAACGGATTGAAATTTTGGAATCCAAACTAGTGGGAGTACTATATGGTGGTCTTAAAACATTGATAGTTGTTGGTATTGGTATCTAGATTCACCCTAAAATGGAAGAAGTTGAAAATGTGCAATTTGTGTATGTGCAAAGATCTTTTAATAAATCCAACACTATTTACAATTTGAATTGTTTCTTTTTCCATGCACTTGCTTGCTATATAGCTCATAAGCATGCCAAAGCTCATTGCATTTCATAATACATAGAATCAAACCCAATAGTGTGACCTTTGCCCTATTTGTGTTTTAAAGCATTTTAAGCCACATTGCACTTGTTTGGGATATCCAATTCTACTGACGTGTATTTGTCACGACACGATTTTGTAGTCTAGACTGTATTAGGCTAGCATGATCAAATGTAAGAATTAGTAGGTAGGCTAGGTAGGTTTAAATGGCTAAATGCCATATGAATAATGTATTGGATATGTTAATTGATACGGAATAAATGGTGCACCACACATGTAGGTCCTAGGATAGGAATGGGTAGGAATGCATGGGTGCATTAATAAATGGTAGGCATAAAGTGTCATAGGCTAAGGGTAGAATAATGGGATATGCCCAAGAGGCATGAGAGGTTGTGACCTCTCGTATGCATAGAGTGTGTGCATGAGGCATTATGGATTCATATGTGGTTTGTTGAGATATCGAGCTCCACTCGTGATATGCCAGGGTGACCGTTGTGCATTTATGTCACCAACTTATTAGTTGCAGATGCAGTTGGTACACCGCCCATGAATAATAGCTAGATGACAGCTATATGTACTCTAGTTAGTGGCTCAGTTAGTATGCCACCTTAGTCAGCTGAGTTTCGTTTGAGACCCACATATAGGGTTCACTTATTCTTTTATACTAGGAGAGTTCTTTTGGCTTTCACAACTAAGAAGAGGAAAACTGTTTTCAGCCTCTACCTTTGTGTATATTCCTCCATTGTGTATGTGAGAAAGCTACAAGTGAGACTCCTTCCTTCTCTCCCACTCTCTTCACATGGTATCAGAGCTCGGTTCGTGGTAAGGAGCTCAAGAAAGCAAACCAAGTTCGCAGTGTCCTAGTAAGAGGATCAGTGTTGCTTTCCTTGTTTGGGAGCAAATCTTTGCAGGTAGCCCGGAAAGTGCAAGAGTGCACTGTCTCAAATTGGGATGCCCTTCACAGTGTGGCAAGAGGGCAGTATATGCTATGGGGCCCGTTTTGGTGAAATTATTTTTTTGATTCGAGGCCATTTCGGGACCCGTTTTGGTGGCGGAAGTTTTTCGCATGCACTCAAAAAAGTGCCCTGTTTTTACTGTGCAACCACTGTTCTGCAGGTCGGTGGTTGTCGCAAAAATTACATCGTATGCCTGTGCACAAAGATATTGGGAGTGACAGAATCATTCTTATTGCTTGCTTATGCATAATCGTCACTAGGAAGTGATTGCATGGTCAAATACCACTCTCGTCAGTTTTGCAGATTTGCCCTTGTGAGGCAGAAGTTGTGTTTTTTTGCAGTGACAGAATATTTTGCAGTGTGTTGTAATGGCGTCTAATGCTCTTTCACAGATTGTCACTGAAAAGCTTGACAAGAACAACTTCCAAGCATGGAAGTTTAGAATGACGAATTTCCTTAAGGGAAAAGGATATTGGGAGTTCATTACTGGAGCTGAACAAGAACCAGTAATTCCTAATGTTCCCAATCAACACGAGTTGCAGGCATTTAAAGGATGGCATGACAGAGCCAGAAAAGTTATGTACTGGCTATCTATCAGTGTTTCAGATTCTATGATTGTGCATATTCAGGATGCAAGCACGCCAAAGGAGGCGTGGGATACTTTGACAAAAATGTATAGCACAAATACGCAAGCCAGGAAAATGCAGCTCAAGCAGGAGTTGCATAATGTGCAGAGAGAAAATATGAGCATCAATGACTACCACATGAAGGTGAAGAAGATTGCAGATGCACTTGCTTCTATTGGGTCGCCAGTGGAAGATGATGATTTACTTTCTGTGACCTTGAATGGTCTAGGAAAGGATTATGTACAATTCTGGACATCCATTGCCATCCATGAGAATTTTCCTGATTTTGAGGAGTTGATTGCTCTTCTAATTTCTGAAGAGCAGAGAAATGGTGGTGCATCTTCTTCAGGAGGAACTTCAAAAGAAGCTGTCTTCTACTCTAATGCTGAAAGAGGTAGAGGTAGAGGTAGAGCAGGCCGATTTGGAGGCCGTGGCAGAAATCAGAATATGCAGCAAATTCAAGAAAACCACTCCTATGGAAGAGGACGTCGTAACTTTAGAGGTAGGGGGAGCCAAAGAGGTCGTGGTGGATGGGAGAGAGGCCAAAATGCAAACAACAATGTTGAATGCTACTATTGTGGTAAAATGGGTCATATGGCTAAAGACTGCTATAAAAAGCAAAATGGCATCATGATTGGAAAATTGCAGCAAGGCAATTATGCATCCTCTAGTAGACAGGGTGATGATAGAAATGAGCATTTGTTTATGGTGCAACACATGACCAATTCTATGACAAGTGTAGAAGAAAGCAATGATGTGTGGTATGTTGACTCAGGTGTGTCAAACCACATGACAGGTCATGCAGAATGGATGTAGGATGCAAGGAAAATAAAAAGACCAGGATTTGTGGAGACTGGCGATGATACTGCACATCCTATTGTGCAGATTGGTAAAATTCCTTTGTCTATGCAGGATGGAAAAACGAAATACTTGTCTAATGTATTTCATGTCTCGAATATCACCAAGAACCTAGTTTTTGTTGGTCAAATGGTTAGTAGGGCTTGCAGGTCAGATTTAATCCTCATGGATGCTTTGTTGAGGATATGAAAAATAAAGCTCGCTTGATAGCAAAAGGGAAGGAGAAGGACAGGATGTTTACGTTGGATGCGGACATGCCTGAATTAAGTGCAGCAATGTTTGCATATGGGACCGGTGTAGTTGCAGATATTGATATCTGGCATAAATGCATTGGTCATGTTAATATACAATGACTTAAATTAATGTAGGCCCAAAATATTGTTGCAGGATTGCCTAAGTTCAAGGTTGCAAAAATGCATAAGGTATGTGAAGCTTGTCAATTTGGAAAACAGGCAAGGAAAACATTTCCTAGACATGTTCAAGAGAGTAAGAGGCCATTGGAATTAATCCACTCTAATGTGTGGACTACTAAAGCTGCATCTATTGGAGGCTGTCATTATTTTGTCACTTTTATTGATGACTACAACAGAAAAGTTTGGGTGTATTTTATGAAAAAGAAAAGTGAAGTGTTTGGGCATTTCAAAGCTTTTAAAGCTATGGTTGAAAAAGAAATAGGCCTGCAAATAAAATGCCTAAGGTCAGATGGAGGGGGAGAGTACCTCTCAAATGAGTTTGCAAGGTTCCTATAGGAGCATGGCATAAAGCAGCAATATTCATGCAGTCATACCCCACATCAAAATGGACTTGCAGAAAGGAAGAACATGCATATTGGAGAGGTATCTTCGTGCCATGCTCAATGAAAAAGACCTGCCAGATTATTATTAGGCTGAAGCAGTTGCTACATCAGTCTACATAATGAACAGGACTCCCACTGCAACAATACATGGCATGATGCCAGAGGAGAGGTATACTGGTAGGAAACCACATATTTCTCATTTGAAAGTTTTTGGTTGCATCACATATGTTCATGTGCCAGATGAGTTGAGATCGAAGTTGGATCCAAAAGCTGAGAAGTGCATCTTTATTGGTTATTCTCTACAGTAGAAAGGGTATAGATGCTATAACCCTTCTACTCGTAAGTTTATAGTGAGCAAAGATGCTGTTTTTTATGAGATGAGCAGCTGGTATAAACCAATAAATGTGATTGATGATGTAGATGCACAAAATGGTAATGCTGCACAGAATTCATAGTAGCAATCACAAAATATTAATGGACGTGTAGTGTCCTTTAGCAGTGGTCCACATACTTTGCCATGGACACGCAGATTGAGATCAGGAGGATCTCCTCAAAGCAATGCAGATAGTGGTATGCAAGTATCACGAAAAGGAAAAGAGAAAGTAGATCAGCCCATGGTTGATGTGAATTCAGGTCACTCTTATGTGGATGGTGAATCCAGTGGCTCAGAACAAAGCCCTGATGATGAGTTGGGTATTCCTTCTGTTGTTACACCTAGAGTAAGGAAGACAAGGGATGTTTTGAGAGCACCTAGTAGTGAGCCTATTTTGCACAGGTCTACCAAAGGTAGGTATCTTGTGGATAGGCTAAAAAATGATGGATTTACAGCCATTCACTATGCCTATATCGTCAAAGTGATACATGAACCAGAACCCACTTCTTTTGAACAAGCCATGGGAAAATAAAAATGGGAGAAATCCATGGATAAAGAAATGGATGTCGTGGATGGAAGCAAATGCTACATGGGAATTGGTGCCTTTGCAAGAATGCAATTGGTTGCAAGTGGGTTTATAAGGTGAAGCACAATGCAGATGGTTCTGTGAACAGATACAAGGCAAGATTAGTTGTCAAGGGGTATGCACAGACATATGGCATTGATTATGAAGAAACATTCAGTCCGGTTGCAAGGATGGCAACTATAAGAGCAATCATTGCTATGGCTGCATCAAAGGATGGTATTTACATCAAATGGATGTAAAGAATGCTTTCTTGCATGGTGATTTGCAAGAAGAGGTCTATATGGTGCAGCCACCAGGTTATGTTCATGATGTTCATCCTAAGTTTGTTTGTAGGTTGAAGAAAGCCTTGTATGGCTTGAAGCAAGCACCCAGAGCATGGTCTGACAAGATAGGATAGTATCTTGTCACTATTGGCTTTCAGATTTCCAAGGCAGATTTCTCACTTTATGTGAGAAAAACAGAGAAAGCTATTATGCTGCTTGTCATTTATGTTGATGATTTGATCATCACAGGTGATGGTGATGAAGATATCATTCATGTGAAAATGCTATTGAAGCAGAAGTTTGAGATGAAGGATTTAGGAGAGCTGCATTACTTCTTGGTCATTGAGGTGATTAGATCCACAAGTGGGACATGGCTCTTGCAGAGGCAGTATTGGACATGCTGTCCAAATATGGGATGACAGGCTGTAAGCCTATTTCAGTTCCTTTGGAGCAGAATGTGAAGTTGAGCGCAGATGTAGGTGAGCTTCTGGAAGACCCTACTATATACAAATGCATCATAGGAAGTTTTATTTATATGACTATTACCAGGCCAGATTTGAGCTATGCTATTGGGTTGGTAAGTCAGTTTATGCACGCTCCAAGGAAACCGCATTTGGATGCGGCTAGATGCATACTGAGGTATGTGAAGTCCACATTGCAGTATGGACTATTTTATGAGATTGGGGTTCAGATATAGTTGCATGGATACATTGATGCTGATTGGGCTGGTAGTATTTCTAATAGACGATCTACCAGGGATATGTGTTCTCTTTTGGGAGTGCTGCAGTCACTTGGAGCAGCAAGAAACAGCCTACAGTTGCCTTGTCGAGCATAGAGGCTGAGTACAAGGGTGCATCAATGGCTGCATGTGAGGTAGCTTGGTTGTATAAGCTACCTTATGATATGCATCAGTCTATCATGGTAGAACAAAGCACATTGAGGTGCATTATCACTATGTGCGAGAGAAGGTTCTAGTAGGTTTTATTGATCTAGTTAATTTCAGCATAGAGGATTAGGTGGCTGACATATTCACGAAGGCATTGGGTGCGGAGAAGCTGCGCAAGTTCAAAGACCTGCTTGGTGTGCAAGAATTGGGATTGAGCTCGAGGGGGAGTGTTGAGATATCGAGCTCCACTCGTGATATGCCAGGGTGACCGTTGTGCATTTATGTCACCGACTTGTTAGCTGCAGATGCAGTTGGTACACCGCCCATGAATAATAGCTAGATGACAGCTATCTTTATGTACTCTAGTTAGTGGCTCAGTTAGTATGCCACCTAGGTTAGCTGAGTTTGGTTTGAGACCCACATATAGGGTTCACCTATTCTTGTTGGAACATTGCTCCATGGGGATCGATGCTCATGTCTCCCTAATGAATGCACAATCTGTAGGCCACCTGGATTCTCATCATGTGTTGCAGGGGAGGGCACAATGACCTTTACGTGCATGAATGGCTTGCATCCTGAGCTCCTCACCAAGTAAAACTGTCTTAAGTTCTTCCAATGTCGGTATTTGCCATTGGATGGCAATACTCTGGACTAGATTCTCGTATGCCTCTCCTATTCAGGATGACGTGAACCATTTCTATTGGATTCATGGTCTCTCCTGATGCTGCGAGTTGATTGTTGTAAACTTTGATCCTGATTACATAAGCATGACCGGTTTCACTACTGTTGTGGAAACTCTGGTTAATTTGGTTTCTCAGTGTGAGAATCCTGGAAGTGTTCTTGGACTCATAGAGAGCAACAAACATATCCCATGCTTCTTTTGATGTCGACTGTGTTGAGCTGTCCTAGCATGACATCTTGCACATTCAGCTTGATTAGATGATATGCATACTTGTTGTTCTTGTCCCATTCTGCCTGTGCTTGGGCAATGGCAGGATCTGCTACAAGTGTGGAAACTATTGTTGTAGCTAGAGATCCTACTGTGGATCCCACTATTGGTGTTGTGACAATAGGTGGAGCAGAGCTATTGCTAGGTAGATCATCCAATGGTCTAGGTGTAGACCCATTGACATACTCCCATTTGTCCTGAAGTTCCATGTGCCATAATTGGAGTTGTCTAGCTTATTAGATGCCTCCAAATTGAGGTTGCTAGTCGTAGACATGGTGTGAGAAATGTACTCAGTGTGCCTGTGAAATCATTGTTTGAATCAACTGCAAAACACTAATTGTGGCAAGTGAAATCTGAACTCTTCATGAAGATAAAACTGCAATATATAATACAATCTCTCACAAGGCTTGTGGTAAATGATGCCGAGAATAGCCAAGAGGCTTTACAAGGCTTGAAATGATGTGCGCAATGCCAAAAAATAGCCAGATAGGCTTTACAATGATGGCATGTGTGTGTGAAATCAAATCATGTGCAATCTACCCATTGATCTATCGATTAATATCTCTAAACACTTTGAATCCTGCTCACTGAACTGATGAACGTCAGGTTTAAGGTAATGTGATGATGTGAAACCGCATGTGAGCATTGGGACTGACTCTGAGTAGGAATTATTTAGGAATTTTTCGACATGGCTTCGATTGGCTGCTTGGAGTTCTCTTCGCTATGGATGATATAATCTACTCTGAACTAGAACTAGACCAATCGCCGAGTGATGAAAGAGCAGCAAATAATTCCTTTTCTTTGTTATTTTTTGGTGCTGGGCTAGATGCATTGATGTAGAGGCTGATGTGCATGAAGAAAGTGGATCTGTCGACGACGAGGCTTAGAAATGAGTGCTACTTACGCCAAAATGTGTGCATGATGTGACAAGTGCATAGAGCACAAAAAATCAATTTTGGAGCACCCTCAAATTCTTCTTGGATCAAATTATGTTATTTGCTGTGGGAAGCTCGGGAGAGGCGGCTCCGTCCATTAAAGGAGGTGCTAGTTGGGAGAGTGCTTGCACATCCATTGTGATGTATCATGGTGCTAGTTGCTCATCGTGGAGCAGTTTGTGAGTATTAGTGAGCTTGGAGGCATGGGCTACATGTAGTGTTGAAGGATTCAAGGAGTGAATCACAGTCCTTGGAGATGTGTGATGACGATGGAGGCTTGGTTGCTATTGTTGGTGGCCGAGGGAGAGCCAGGAGTCAATGGACTTGGAGGCTATTGTTGACGGGGTAGAAGTCCTTTGCTTTGCTCATTTGATGAAGCAGCCACTGGTTGGTAGAGCAGCTGCTGTTAGTTGGAGCTACCCGTCGTTCATTGAAGCTACCTCGACAACTAAGTGTTTAAGAGAGCTATGGGGCTATTGCCAGCCGTGAAGGAGTCACCGTTGTGCGGTTGAAGACGTTGAAGGGCTTTTTTGGTCGGCTTTGGATTATAGAGGTTGCCTCTTGACCTTTAGGCACAAGCCTACTTTGTGAAGGGTCTCTCTCTCTCAAACAAGAATAGGAATAATCAAATCTGTCTATCTATCTCTCTTAGAAAACAAATCTCGGGGTCTTCAGAAAACTCTCTCACAAGGTGCTGAATATCTCACAATCACTCAAAAGAAATGAACTCTCAATCCTCACAATAGAAATCTTTCTCTCTTTCTCTTGAAGAAGAAGAACAGTAAATATCTCTCTCTTACAATATGAATAATCACTAAATCGCCGCTCAAAGAACTCTCAAGAAAATGAATAGATGGAAATTCCTCTCAAATGGACGGAATTTTTCTCTTAAACTCAATGGAAACCTTTCATCACTAGAATGAAATAACAATTACTCGCTCTTAATCTCTCAATCAATCTCACTCTCTCAAGGATCGCAATGCCTCAACAGAAGGCAAGGGAGCTCTGATACCATGACAACATATGAAGAGGGGAGAGGAGAAGAGTGGAGATGAGGAGAGAGGGCACAACTAGAGAGCACACCACAAATGACTATTTGTACACTAGATTTAGTTGAAAATATATAATATATACAAACCCATTTAGGGTTAGGGTTAGGGCATCTAACCCTTTCTTTTAAAGCACTCTATATGTGTTAGTACTATGCACATGTAATCACATGATGTTGAGTGTGGTCTCTAGAAAGACAGAAAAGAGAGGAAGACAAGAAAAGAGATGAAGAGAGAAAGAGAGGAAAAGAGAACAAAAGTAGAAGAAAAAGAGAAAAGAGAAAGAGAAAGAGAGGAAAGGGTAGGAGAAAGAGAGGAAAGAGTAGGGTAAAGAGAGAAAATAGTAGGAGAAAGAGGAGGAGAGAAAAGAGAGGACAAACTACAATGAGAGAGGAAAGGAGTACGAGAAAGAGAGGAAAAGAGACAAAAGAGAGGAAAAGAGAGGAAGAGAGAAAAGACAGGAAAAGAGAGGAAGGGAGTAGGAGAAAGAGAGAAAAGAGAGGAAAGCGAAGAGAAAAAAGAGAGGAAGAGCGAGAGAAAGAGAGAAAGAGAGGGAGCGAGAGTGAAGGAAGATAAGGATCCTATGGCCATCACATTTGCTAGTGCTTAAGGAGCTAGCAATTGCCATTACAACATAAAAATAAAATAAAAGAGAGAAAAGTAGAAGTTCCTTACCTAGAGCTCAAGAACGAGAGACGACCTCAGAGCACAAGATCACGGTTTTGACTGGCTTCCCTATAAAACAAAGCAAACACCTCATTTTTTTGGAAAACTAGTGGGTTAAGCAAAAACTAGTGAGAGCAAAGAAGCGAGGGAATGGAGCAACTTTACAAGGGAAAGCCCTACTACAAGCAAGAAACTAGAACAAAAAAAAAAGCAAACAACTAAAACAAGAGGTATGGTTCTTCACAATATGTTGCTATTTCTTATGGTTCTTCTTAATAACTTGTCATCTCTTTTGCTCCATAACATTTTGATGTGAGTAGACAGTGTGTCTACCCTTTAGCGTAACAGTCCATACCTTAAGGCTAGAAAGGCCAACCTACCAATATATGATCATCTCTTCTCTGTATCTCTATCTCTATATTCCTATTTATGAGGTTGCACTAAAAAGACAATATCATGTGGCATGTCTCCTTGCATCCTCTCTTATAAAATATAACAGGCAACACCTACCAATATAAAATTAACTCTTCTTTATATCTCTATCTCTATATTCCTTATTTATGAGGTTGCACTCCAAGGCAACTCCTTCTCTTATGAAGGTAAAGGGTGAGAGTTGGAATAGAGGCAACATATCCTCATGGGAAACGATGATTGTGGCAACAGTCAGTCACTTTTGTCTTGTAGGACACCTGCTAAATTAAATTGAAGGAATTAAATTGAAGGTGAATCGAAAGTTGCCACAATCAATAGTTTGAGTTGACATGCCTCTAGCAAAATATCAATTGTAAGGGAGATGAGCATAACTCTGGAGTAGAGGAGGATGCTCACTAAATCGAATTGAAGGTGAACTCAAAGTTGCCACAAATACTGAGATTCAAATCCACACGCCTCTAGCAAAGCATCGATCATGAGAGGGGATGAGATTCATAATGTGCAAGAAGTCGGGTAGCCTCATATACCACATGGATATGCAAGGATATATTCTCACACTTATAAAATCATCATTCCTTAGATGAGGATGTTTGAAGGATAGCACTTTGTTGCGTGGATTGAAAAGCATTCAGTAGTTTCAAGGCATGTTCTTAGTTTTCTTCTATCTTACATATTTTCTTATTTTGAACTTGCCATGTGTCGACGAAAGGGGAGTTCCATGTCCCAAGAAAAGAAGAGTCTCACGTGGTAAAAGGAGGATTTTTAGGAGGCAAAAAGAGTTTTAAAACATTTTTTGGAGCACTATAAAAATTTGAAATTCTTAGAAAATGTAATTAGGTACGTATAGTTTTCATATATGAATACCATGGAGTTTATATACATATTATGTGTCCCATTCTTTGTGCGTGCAACGCACACACACACACATCTATATCTATGGTAGAGGGGGTCTTGAAATCAAAGGCATTTTAACATCCCACATTGAGACCTAGTGGAGCGGGTCTCCAACACGTCGTAGATGGGTCATGCTACTCGTATGCATAAATGCCGCATCTTTTAGAGAGAGAGAGGGAGCAACTTATGCTAATCGTGTATATGTAAATGGAAGGCCTTATACACAAGACAACATTGTAGGATTAATAATAACTCCTGTATATATGTAGAGCGTGTAGGGTAAAAATCTAATTATATGCCTCATCCTATACGACGCTGAGTCTCTCAGTGGGAGACGAGTTGTTTGTACATTATGCATTTCATAGGGGGATACCTACTCTCTTACTCAATGAAAAGTGATTTTTAGTAATTATCTAGAAGTACAAAAGTAAATCAAACATAAAAAAATTTGTTTCATGATATATGAGATTCTACCAATAGTTTTCTCATTGGTTTTGTAATCGATTTTGGAGAGGGAGTGCGCCACCTCTCTAACCATGGATACACAATATTATATAAGTAAAATCGTCTTAAGATATATTTGATACTAAGAAACTATACTCAAATAACAAGTGGTACTTTTTTGCTAGAGAGAACTATTACATGATTGTCGCATGGATCATATCTCTCTTCAAGACGCGTCTCAGTATAGAAGACGTACTCCTCTATCGCTACCTCTGAACATCAAACATCATTTCCTCCCATAATCCTCTAATTAACCCCCTGCCCTCCATCCATAGCCCCAAACTCCAGAAGCAAGGCGAACATGCTCAAAGGAAAGTACATACAGGACTTTCAACCTACGTGCTCAGAGAAAGGATACAATGACCTTTAAGGGTTATTTAAAAAATATTATTTCTTGAAGAAGAAAGGATTATATAGACTTCACATTTGCACGGTGGCCGATGTGTTTATTAATGGGACCTTGATATAGATGATAACTGCATTGGCTTTTGTTGTAGAAACCTAAAAAAAACCCCTGAGCTTCTATTGTAGATTTTTATATTTACGTGAATGTTAACGACTAATTTAAATGGGTGTCAAGTACTAATTCATAAGGACTAGAACTAATTGGTCTAATCGCTCTATTAATTAATTTCTTCCTATTCACTATTTAATCTCGTCGATTACCCTATTCTTTGCACGAATTAACCTTTAATTTCTCCTCGACTACGTCGTCGCCATCCCCTCGCCATCACGTCGCTCCTCTGTCCCTGCCCTCTCTGCCTCTGCCTCTCCTCTCTGCCTCTCTACCCTAGTCCTCTCCGCCTCTCCCCCTCTCCTCTCTGCCTCTCTGCCCTACCGCCCCTAATCCATTTTATAGGTGCAGAAGGTGGCGCATGGAAAACTCCAAAAAGGAAGAATAGCTCCCCTCCGCCCCTTCTCTCTCTCGCCCCCCCGCCTGTGCCCCCCCCCCCCCCCCCCCGGCCCCTCACACAACTAATACTAATTCACAGTTTTTACCAACTGGGGTGCCCTATTCATAAGGATGGCCAAGTGCGACTTTACCTCGTTTGCTATCTGTATGTAAATGAAAAATTATTGAGAGGCATCCTAGCCGTCAGATGAAAGGTATCGAAACCGTCCGATCTCCGGCACATCCAATTCGTCCGTTCGATCTCCGTCAAATAAAGACAATCGAGACCGTCCATGTCCCGACGCGGAAATCTAGTCCGTCCGATGTACGTCTGATTGCGTCCCAATTTACGTCGGGGACAATTGGGCACCTGCTCGCCCGAGGGTTTCTGGGCAGGCTTTGACCGATTTTTGGCTCGAATCCTTCGCTGCTTTCTCCATCCGCGGCCGGCTTTTATCTATTGAATCCTTCGCCCGAGTCCTTTAGTCATATTTTCCCTCTGCTGCTTTGCTTTTGCTCCAAGCACCCGAATTTCGGCGGAGATTTGCTCTAATCCTTGCTAAATTGTCTGCAAAAATCTGACCTTTTGACTTTCGATGGAACAGGGCTTCATCCACCTCACAATCATCTCCGCAGCAGACATCAAGCGCGGAAGCTGGCTTGCCGCGGGAGACCAGAAGGTGGCGGTCGCCTGGGTGAACCCCAAGGAGAAGCGCAGCACCAGGGCGGCGGTGGGAGGGGGCTTGAACCCGGAGTGGAGAGAGAAACTGATGGTGCCCTTGGGACAGGGCGGGTGGAAAGAGGAGCAGTTGACGATCGAGATAGTGGCGAAAGGTGTGTTGGGCGTGGGCGATACAGTGCTGGGCACGGTGCGCATACCGGTGGCAGACATAGCCATGCAGAGCAAGGAGGGATTGAACAAGACGGAGACGTATCAAGTATTGAGGCAATCGGGGAGGGGATGTGGGAGCTTGAATGTGATGGCAAAGGTGGTGATGCTACAGAGCGAAGCTCAAAATTCAGCTGTTGGTGATGAAGCTGTTGGAGCTTGGTACAAAGGTGACAATCATCATCGGTTGGATCATCAATCGGTTTGTGGGTTGGATCTTCCTCTTGAACCAGGTTCTTCTCGACCCTCTGAATCCAACACAGTTTGCTCAATCCATTGTCCTCCGGAAGAACTTGCTCAAAACTATCATTATCCCCCATCATACCCTTCCGTCCCTGCCTTTGATTCCCCCAAAAAGCCTCTGCTCACTTACCCTCCTCTTGATTCTCCTCCTCCTCCTCATCACTATCTTCCTCCTCCCCCCTATCCTCCTCCCGTTCCTTCATACCCTTCTATGATGCCCTACCCTCCTCCTGTCTCCTCATATCCAGTCACTTCCTATCCGGCTTTGCCCCCTTACCCTCCTCTTCAGTACCCCCCTCCTCCCTATCCCTCCTACGCTCCTCAATACCCTCCTCCCCCCCACTATTCCTCTTACGCTCCGCATAACCCGCCTCCTCCTTATTACTATAACCCATACCCTTATTCCTAGGAGTGTGGTGCAAATTGCTGGTCAGCGTATTATGCCAATATTTTCCGCATAGCAACTGAGGTACACGGTTGTATTTGGTCCCGCTGGGAGCCTATAAAATGTATATGCTTGGAATATCCGAAGGAAGTTTTTGAATATTCATCGGGTTACTCCCTTGTAATTCGCTCAGCATCAAAAGCAGTTATGTGTGAACTTGATGATTTAGTCTGCAGTAAGGCAAGTGGCTCATCTTGATTGAAGAGAAAGTTGTTTCATTGCTCCTCTGCTCTCCATTGTTCAATATCTGAAAACCAAGGACTATATATCTGTTGTATTTTAAATTCAATGCTTCCCAAAATAGCATTGACTCAGTTTGGAGCCGTTAAGGCATCCAAGTCTTGGTGGTTCGTTTTTTGGTTTCTTGGTGGAACTATTTCACTCACTGTGAAGTGCAGCACCGCCGGATGGGAAAAAAAAAACCAGATACAAACATGGGGCTAAAAGTTCAAGGAGTACACGTGAAGTGCAGACAATCGAGTTCATTGATCGAAGGAAAAGGAGCTTGCTTCTATAACTAACGAGTCTCCTTTATTCAGTGGCACGGGAGAATGAGCAAATTCTTGGGAAATCAGTTTCGAAAAAGACAATGGATATAAGGGAGGAAGGTGAATCAGCTCGTGTTGCAATTTTTTGCTTATGTACACGATTGAGTGTGTCATTAATTTGTGGGTTGAGGGCAGGGCCCTTGCTTCTGATCCGTCATGTGTTGTTACGAAATATTTAAAATGCAAGAATCATCTGTATGGTGTGATTGGACTGGTTGTCTTAAACAGGAAGATACATCCTTCATTCCTTGTATACTTTATGAGGTCCTTTAGTAAACAGTGTAATTAGTGTTGTGTTGATGCTCCAATTCTTCTACCCCTAATTGCAGTTTACAGTTGTCTTGTAAGAATTTTCTTGTGTCGGGTTGCTTTCTATAACATGTTCCTGAGAATTCTTTATATTGTTTAAAGCTGAAGCGATGCCTTTCCAAGAAGAGATGCGTGTCCTTTTTTTTTGGGAGGGGGGGCGGGGGGGGCTTTGTAGGACGTGAGCGCTCTCTTGTCAGTGAGATTGAAAGTTTATGAAGCCTGCTGGTTTTCGGCACAGACTCAACAGAAGGTACTTGATTTTATAATAGAGTGTGATTTAGATTTGTTCACCTTTTATTTTGGAATACCATCAGCCCAACTCCCTAGAAAGCAGATTTGAATGAGTTTGAAAAATCCCTTATATGTTCTGCTGTCCATTGATTGGAGTCATCCTCGCCCTTATTGTTTTTGTCGAGGGTATTTTGGCTGTCTTCAGCATTTACACCATCTAAGTTACCACTTTCAGATATGTTAGTGGAAATGTCATCCCATCATTGAGAACACTAATGACAAGTCAAGAATTGAAATGATGTTAATTTTCATATTCTATGCCTGGGTCTTACAATTGGGATTGCTGTATATTAGAAATTTGTGCAGTAATCCCAAATGTAAGACCCAGGCATGAGTTCTATTTGCATTCGGTCAGTTATTGTACATGATACAACTGTGAGTTGGGTTCTGCAAGGTCAGGACCGATAACTCAAGGCAGGTTTTATTCAAACTTGAACAAATTTGTATATAGTAATAGAATATGTACCCAGGATGTGGGCGGGGTGTTCTTTAGAGGAGGAGCACCAGAGATCAGATTATAATGACTTTACTGACAGAATGCAGTAGGCGTCCCTTGAAAAAAAGATACTAAGTTGCCCCAAATTATTGGCTTAAGCTGTAACTAGCCATATAGGAACATTGGCGATGCACTCTCTAAAATACTAGATATGTAAATTTGAAGATTGGATGCACCCACAGAAGACTTAGCTGATGATGGTCCACGACCTACACTTTGATGTTTGGTTGGCAGAGATTAAAAGTTCTCACTGTTGTCGATCCCCTCTCCTATCCTCTCCTCTCCTTCACCTTTCTTTCACTCCCTCCCCTTTCCCGTGAAAGGCCCTGGGTTGCAAGATTCCAGTAGAGCAAGTCAAAAACTACCTGCTAACCCGCAATTATTGCACAAATTTAGCCCTTGGGAACGAACAATTCCCAACACACATTCCAATGGCTATTCCTCATCCCTCCAGCTTCCAAAATTCCTAGGTGGCTGCTCCCCAGGCCTTTTATGTATGGGAATGTGCTTGGCTCCAAAGCCCACCATCTAATAGCTTCCTGCTATAGCAGGTCACCATTTGAAAGCGAGCAGCTTCTCCAAGCCCATTCCCTAATACATCTACAGCTCTTTCAAGGTGGACACTATTTTTTGTTTATGCGGCTCAGGTGCAGGTTGTCATGGTCATCATTTGCTTGGGGCGACTCCATAATGTTCATTGCTGCTTGTGGTTTTGGCAGTTATACCCTGCAATGGGAATACTGGCAGTCCACTCAATAAAATACTAGATACTGGAGATCCCCTCACTAAGTTATATTTTTATAACCATGCCTGGTCTTACACTTGGAATGCATGATTTATGTTTGCATCCATCGTACATGATGCAACCATGAGTTGGGTCCTACAAGGTCAGGACTGAAAACTCAGGCAGGGTTTATTCAAAACATGAACAAATTTGGATACAGTACAGAATATGTATGCAGGATGTGGGCGGGGCATTCTTTAGAGGAGGGATCAGATTACAGTGACTTTATTGACAGAGTGCAGTTGGCCTCCCTTTGAAAAAGGATGAAAAATGCCGGTTCTTGGATGCACACATCAAAATACCGGGATAAGTGAAGGAGCATTTATAGAATACCACCCAGAGCCTGAAGATACTAAGTTGCTTTAAATTATTGGCTTAAGTAGCCATATAGGAATACTGGCGGTCCACTCAGATATATAAAGTGGAAGATTGGAAATGATGTGATGCAACCACAGAAGACTTAGCGGATGATGTGTTCCTCCCGTGAAAGGCCCTGGGTTGCAAGATGCAGGTTGAGAGTTACCTGCTAACCTGCAATGGTCGCACAAATTTAGCCTTAGGGTACAAGAATTCCAACACTCATTCCAAAGATTCAGACATGGCTATTCCTCATGGTCCTGCTTTTTAAAAGACCTAGGTGGCTGCTTCCCAGGCCTTTAATGTATGGGAATGTGTTTGGGTCAGCAGGCCACCATCAAATGGCTTCCTGCTTTAGCAATTCACAATTTGAAGGCGACCAGCTTCCCAAAGGCATTCCCTAATACATCGACAGCTCTTTCAAGGTGGACACTGTTGTTTGTTTATGCGGCTCAAGTGCAGGTTGTCATGGACATCACTCGCTTGGTGCGACTCTGTGATGTTCATTGCTGCTTGTGGTTTCGCCAGTTATACCCTGCTGCCTGCATGGTGGTTTCCAGGTGCTACTTGGTGGTTTTTCAAGCCCATAAACAATAATGCGGTGGTGAGCAACATGCAAACCTCCCTTTCTGAGTAATAGTCCCCTTGCATATGTCCAGACCAGCAGGTATAATGTATGCTACATGGGTAAAGCTTCATAAAATTTTGGAAAGTCCAGGTTAACAGGCAAGTCAGGGTAAGGCAGTGGGTCCCCCCTCTCCCCCAAGCTGCCCTGCCTATGAAGGTACTTTAGCCCATTCCCTCTTATATGTACTAGCGGCCCCTCCTAATGGGGACGGTGAACCTACCCTGCTCACATGTAAAAAATGGTTTCCAAGCAGATTCCATGGGAGTGTTTGGGAAGCCAAGGAGAGGAGGAAGAGAGACTACGTCATGATGATCCATATGACGATTTTCAACGTGGATCACCAGGGTATCTGGCTAAAAGAGTAGCAGAAGTTTTGCTGGGGCATTGGAATATCCATACGAGTATAAACATGGTCCCATTATGACATGAATATGGACACAAAACAAAACATGTAACAATATAATCTTGCATGAATTAAGCACATGCTAGATATATGTATTCAAACTAATTGTAGAAACTTAGTAATATAGACCATTGTAGGATAAGGATTTAGAAGGTGGATTTTGCAAGTAATAAAAATCAATAGAGTGTACTTTGCGTGCACGTTTGCAAGGGTAAGAACATATCGTGTGAGTACAATAAACCTGTCATAACATGCAAAATTCTAGATAGAGCATATGACAATTACATGTGGCAACCGAACTTTTGGTTTTTCTTTGAAAGACATGCACCTTTTCCTAAGAAAAATGCAAAACCTTAAGCTCTTCTGTAATTATGACCTCTTGCATAATCGTTGTCACAAAATGTTATGTAACTTGTTTCGAGATTTTCTTCTACAAATATAATGTGATCATGAAAAATCGTTATACTTATAAATTGATATTGAATGAAAGATGGTGGTGATGATAATGTAAGAACAAATGAATGCTGACTAAGATATGGCCAAGTCTACTAAAAATACAATTTAAAATTGATGCTTGAATAGGCCCAAGTAATGATACACAAAAATAGCCAAGTTGTTGTGGCTTGAGATTGGATTCAAAATGAGCATGATATAGCTGTCTAAAAAAAGGTTCAAGCTAAACTATGGATGTGGAAGTTAAGGCGCTTATAGTTGAACTAGATATGTGAGTAGAGCTAAGTGATAACCAATAGTTTGTGACTAGCCTTGGACCCTATACTCAAAGTAACTAGAAGAGGATATAGTGACCAAGTGTGAAAATTAAAATAGATTGGCTTGAACTAGCCTAACCAAGTCTTGGTCTACAGGTTAATAAGTTCAATACAAATAATAAAAAATTAACCCCAAGTTTAAAAATTAAGCACATGAAGAAAGATTACATGGCATGCAATGATGTGACAAATCTTGATACGGCAATGGTGTTGGCATGGTATCCATGGTCATCATTACCCATTTGGACGTGATAACGTGGTTTTTTTGGAAATGGTAGGCCCCTATTGACATAGTAGGCTGACCTAGCTTATCTATCACGTAGCAAACTCTTGTACTTCACCCTATATTGCCATGTGTCTCTTGCTTACACATGATGCTATGGTAAGGTAATTTGCTACGTCACTTTTGCACATATTGTTCTCTCTCATATGGATGGTCATGGAAGTGAAAATTATGAGGAGAAATGGCATGAAGAGATTTAAAAAAAAAGGAAGGATCCTCAATTGTTGTGTGGACTACCAGTGCTCCTATCGTAGGATCCATCATCAAGATCTTGGGATGGAGTTTAGAAACATGGTCCATATATTGAGGCTTTCAAAGCCATGTAGGAGTTGGTGAGGTAGATGATACAAAATAATTGAGAGACTTCTAAGGGACCCATGTGGTGCCTTGGAGATGTGCAATGGATGGGCCATCGAACAACGATTGTACTACTTGTCTAGATGTCATTTGTCATACATCATGAGGCACTTTTACACACCATAAGGAGACCTAGCTATTGTTGATCCTTGGAATGGACATTTTCGGATTAAACTAAGGCTAGACTTGAAATCTTTGATATCTTACCCCTTGCCAACGTTGTGTCCCAAATGCCTGGTAATCACATCCCCTTAATTAGCTTATTCCTCCCAGCCACGGTTTCCAGTCTCTCCCTCGTAAGTATACTTTCCTTTTTACATCATCCTGAAGATCACTCTCTGGAAACCTCCCCCAAGCCCAATGCTTGCAATGTGGCGTCCTCATTTGGTGCCATGTGTCCCACAAGGGACCTTACCCTTCTAGCCCCTCATGGTCTCTCCTTTGCACCTCTTAATTAATGTCTAGGCCTAGGCGTGACCCTAGACCTGATACGAGTCCCCAAACCTCGAGGGCTTCTTTCTTGCTAGTCCACCTAGCCACAGATTCCCTCTCGATCCCTCTCTCATCCTGAGGTCCTCTGTTTCTCCAAAACCTCTGTTTCTTTTTTTGGCTCCCTCTAGAATCCTCCCTCTTAGCCCACTGCATGCCATGTGGACTTCTAGATGCCAAGTGTCCTTCTAGGGGACCTTAGTCTTTACCTCTTCTTGGCATCCCTTTCTAATGCTAGGCCCCACTTTTGTTCCTAGCCATACTTAATTACATCCACCATTGCAGTGTCAATCCCTCTTGGTTTCCCGCCTCACCATAATCGCACCAGTTGACTTCGGGAGTATGGCTGACGTAACATTCCCTCGTAACATTCGGGATTATGGCTGACGTAACATTCCCTTCCCCCTTAAGAATGGTTTACGTCCTCGAAAACAAAATTGGGAAACCTCCTTTGGAGACTGATTACCCTTTCCCATGTTGAACTCTCTTCAAATCTATCTTTCCACTTGAACGTAAAGATGCGGGTTCAATGAGTTCAACTAGGACTTCATTTCCAATGAGATCATCATCATCTCCTAATTTTCTTTTTAGCCTACTAACATGAAAAACTGGATGCACTCTACATCCCTCAGCTAAGGCTATTTTGTAAGCAAGTTCCCCAATCCTCTTAAGTATTGTGAATGGTTCACAATACCTAGGAGACAACTTCGGACATTTACCTATCTTTAGAGATTCTGAAGATTCAGGTACCTTAAGGTAGACTTTCTCATTTACTTCAAACTCCAACTTTCTACGGTGGGGGTTTGCATAACTTTGTGCTCTATCTTGAGCTCTTCTTATACTATCTTTAGCTAACTTAAGCGTTTGATTCATATCCTCAAGAAGGTCTTTGGCCGCTTGAACCTTCTCTTTTTCGAGTCCCACTGTCATTGGGGCTCTTGGTTGAAATCCATACATAATCATGAATGGACTAAAACCTGTAGTTGAATGTTTGGCACTGTTATATGCAAATTCTAACATGGGCACGTACCGTTCCCAATTAGTTTTCCATTTACTTACATATGTTGGGGTAAAGGGCAGTGTGCCCACCCACTTGTACAGTGCCCATGTATACTCATATATATATGATAGAGGAATAAGCTGGAGTAGCTTTTTTGCTCCACCACTTTTGGTGTCTCCTATCCCTTTGTGTGTGCTCTCCTCTCCCACAACTGGTATCAGAGCTCATGGCGTTCGATCTACGGGGAGCTCGAGGAGAAGAGCCTAAGGAGAGAGTTCAATGGAGCCATCGAGGGAGCTCAGGCTGTTGAGGCACCCATGAGCGTGTGTTGCAGGACACTGTTGTAGAGCCGTGAGTAGGAGTGGTTGGAGAAGACATCATTTGGGAGCTTCATTGCCTCGTTGATGGAGGCATTGCTTCGTAGATACTTGCTGGAGATCGTTGACGGCCGTAGGCTTGGGCTTGCTTGTGAAGTGTTTGGAGACTCGGAGATCCGATCGTAGGAGCGTCATTTAGGCTTGCTACTACTGCTACGGCTAGAGCTTTGAGCGATGCGTTGTTGTTAGGACGTTGATTGGAGAGGTGTGATGCCGTGCGATTGGCGTTGTAGGAGTTGCTCAATGCAGAGGTTTCTACGTTGGGGTGTGCTGCAGGCTGGAGTTGAGGTTGAGCCTTCATTGGAGAGCGTTGTTTGGAGAGGGCTGTAGGGAAGCTCTTTGAAGCTGCAGCTGTTGCAGATGGCTCGTGAGCCACTGCGAGCTCCTAGATGGAGTAGATAGGAGTCTCTTTCTCTCCATACCCTTCTCCTTCCCGTGAGCAAAGGAAGAGCAGCCCAGTGATAGCAACAACATCCACTTTGGAGAAAAAGAGAGAGAGCTTTGTTTTTAGTCTGGAAATCTGACAGTATTTCAGACAGTAAAAGTGAGCAGAATGCCATTTTCGACAGCAAGTATTTGCAAATCCATAAGGACTTAGGATCGGTGCCCAACAGAGGAGTCGGAGAACTTTGGAAGGGCTACGTTTTCTCTATTGACAGCTCGGTCATCCGAGTTTACAGTACAGAGTTATTTACTGTCCAAAATAGGGACAGTTCGTGATCAGTGTGCAGACAGCCATTTTGCAGACTGTATATCTTTTCACCTGTGCAGAATCTGCTGCTGCGTTCAACTAGAGAGTTGTAGATCCTTCAAAACACTACAACTTTGCTGTTGGACGCAAGTTGATCCAACTTTTGGATCAAAAGATATTGCTGTTTAAAGACAGTGACAGCACAAGTACAATGCCATTTTTCTTTTTGCAGATGTCACAAGGGTACAACGGATGCATGATATTGTCGCTTACTTGGATGCACAAATGATATAGTGGTACATGCCATTTGGATGCCATTTTGGTTGTCAATTGACACATTTTGGATGCATCATTCCTCACATGCTGTGAGAGGTCTCAAGGTTGAGCAGAAAATACAGCCTTGGTAACATTTGTGAGGTGTCTTGATGCTGAGTTCAGTGACATTGATAGTCACTTTGCACTGATTTGGTTGGGCATTGTACTTGCCATTTAGCTGGTGTTGCAGTTGACATACGGGGTGATCTGCTGGATGTATTTTGACCATTTTTTGGGGCTGTTTTTTTTGCCGGAGCATATGAGTGCTGTAAAGGGCAGCAAACATTCAAGGAAGCTGCTGTTGCTGTTTTTATGACAAAACAGTCATTTTCAGGACTGAATATCTCTTTCCTGGTGCGGAATTGTACTTTGTGCCGAACTGGAAAGTTGTAGTTCATAGAACAACCTACAACTTTGCTTTCGGAAGCAAGTTGATCCGGTATAAGCTGCATGAGTTACAGCCTCTGCAACACCACAAAAAGTTGCAGTCTGCTGTCTATTTGAGACCAATGTGCAGGAAGCTGTTTTTCAGGTGAGAATATCTGAGAATCCACAAGGATTTTGCTCTTGAGGTCAACTGACAAGTTGTAGATCTTTCTACCAGCTACAACTTTGCTGTTTACAGCTTTGGCATCCGGTCTTTCAGTGAAAAGATATCGCTGTTCAAAAACAGGGACAGCGTGTTATTTTGCCCAAAGTGGCTGTGAGGTATTGTTGTAGGGATTTCTCTTGCACAACAGGGAATTGGGAACTCACAGTAAATTACAGAAAGTGATTGGGATCTCACTTCAGTCCAAGGGCATTATTGGCATTTCGGCAAGTCACTTTGGCACATTTGGCAAGTGGTGAATGCTTGATTTTGTTGCCAAAGGATTGCACACTTGAGGTGATGCATTGGTGATGCAGTAAATGCCATTTCGATGCATTATGGATTTGCATTGGTGGATGCCGCACTGATGTTTATGGATAGTTGAGCTGGGCTCCTATTGCCATTGGTTGAGCAGGCATTGCTCATTTGGTTCAGTGCATTTCTTACTTCAATTGCCAGGCATTGGCAGGTTACTGGGCTGCATATATTCTTGTTTATTCCTCTTTATGGTTGAGTGCTTTTGAACATTGGATCAGCCAATTTATTTGGAGACCTGATTGGTCTGGACAACACTATATTTTTTGGTCATTTGGGTTGCCTATTGCACTATACTGCTCTTTGGTTGTGATCTATTGTGCCACAGATATGGCATCTACAGCTGGTAGTGCCCTTTTTGATATTGAGAGGTTGGATGGATCAAACTTTCAGTATTGGAAAGAGCAGATTTATGATGTGTTAGTGCAGAAGAGGCAGCATAAGCCCATTCAATGCAAAGGTGTCAAGCCTAATAGCATTAAACAGAGTGATTGGGATGACATGGATGAGCAAGCATGCTCTATCATTCAGGCATCACTCTCGAAGTCAGTCTACTTGCAGGTATAGGATGGTGTACAGGGTGTAGACTACCATGCATATGAGTTTTATACTCGTATATGCCGGATGTATGACCATGATAGTGTTATGTTACAGCATGATGGGCTGAAATACAGCCTTGATATGCACTCCAAAGGTCGATCAATTGGTAGAAACAGGTCATGTTCAAGGGGGAATTCCAGGAGCAAGTCTAGCTCTCGGACTTGTGTTAGATGTTTCTATTGTGGAAAGTATGGCCACATGAAAAAGTATTGTTGGAAATGGCTGAGAAAATACAAGAAGAAGAGCAAGGTTAAGAATGACAGGAAGAAGGAGAAGAAGCATGTTGAGCTTCAAGGCGTGGATGCCAGGGTTTCCACTGACAGTAGCAGTGATGAAGGCATTCTTTTGTCTATGTCTAACACCTCCTTCTTGGCCACTGATGTACCCATTCTTGGTGATTGGATGTTAGATCCATGTGCTTCATGTCATATGACCCCTCATAGGTCATGGTTCAGTGCATATCAGGAATGCATTGTGGAGAGTGGTTTGATGGGCATTGATCATTCTATGGATGTCTATGGTTATGGGGATATCCACCTTGTTATGCCTAGTGGCTCTATTCTTGTTCTACAGAGGGTTAGACATATACCAGGACTTGCTACGAGCAAGATAAGTACTGGACAGTTGGTTGAGGCAGGTTATCATGTCTCTTTGGGTGATCATGCATGGAAGATTGCTAGAGGCAATCTGGTTATGGCTAGGGGATCACGGGTTGGATTCTCTTATGCATTGCATGTATCAGGTGTCCAGGATAAGATGCTTATGATTAGTAAGCAGCCATCAGCTAGTTTATGGTATGCCAGACTTGGACATATGTCTACTGCAGGTATGGAAGCCCTTACAACATTGAGATACATTCCTGTTATGGATGTCTCTCAAATTTTATGTCATGATTGTGATGATGATCAGCAGTCAGGATCCTCCTTTGTGAGGAAGACAGTCAGTGAGAGGTATCTTGAGCCATTGCAGTTGGTTCATAGTGCAGTTTGTGGGCCTATGCCTACCGTTTCACTAGGTGGTGCCTCTTTGTGACATTTATTGATGCTGCTACAAAGTACATATGGGTCTATCCGATTCGGCAGAAGCATGATGTAAATGATACATTTCAGCGCTTCTTGGGTAATGCTGAAAATCAGTCAGGAAAGAAGCTATGGAGCTTGATGACTGATGGTGATGCAGAGTTTACCTCTTCTAGATTTCAGCATCTATGTGATACACTTGGTATCAGGAGGGTGTTGACCACTCCTCATCTTTCTGCTCACGATGCCTTAGCAAGCATAAATCGGATTCTATTGGACAGGATTGGTAGCATGCTACGGTATGCAGGTCTTACCGAACTGAGGCATGTAAGACAGCTGCATACTTGCTTAACAGGTCACCCAGGAGATCTCTGAATGGTAGAGTGCCATTTGACTTCTTGACAGGAAGGGCACCATGTTATGAGCATTTACGTGTGTTTGGCTGCGAGGCTTATGCTCATGGTTCCCGATCGAGGAGGTGTATCTTCCTTGGATACAGTGAGTCTAGTAGGGACTACAGGTTATGGGATTCTTCAACTAGAGAGTTGATACGCAGCCATAATGTCTATTTTAGAGAGGATGCTATGTTTAGACAGCCCAGGACTGTGGATAGCAGGAGAGTGGTGTTCCAGGAGGGTGTAAGTGCACTGATACCTCCGAATTCTTTGCAGGGGCAGCCCATATCCCTTGGAGTGGGAGGTTTTTCCCACGGTGAGCAAGTTATAAAGTTGGGACAGCCACGATTACTTCTTGATTTTGGTCAGAAACGATCAGATGTCTCGAGTATTCCACAGGTTTATACTCCTATGGAGATTGTTGATGCATCTTCTATGGACAGTTACAGTTTACTCCCAAGATGCGGAGTGCCTCTTGTAGATGAGGATGAGGCTATGCATGGTGAGGAGGATACCTTGGCTAATGATGCCCGGTATGATCCATTGGCTGGTTATGCCAGGACAGATGTGGTTTCTGCAGTTATTGACTCGGGTCATATTGCGCATGGGCAGGAATCATTGATATGTTTGCTTCGTAAGTGCCTCCATGGCCAGAAGCAATCCCCTCGAGCTTGGCTTCATAGGTTTGATACCGTCATGAGAGCTCAGGATGTGATGCGCAGTGAGACAGGTTATGGTCTCAGTATTCAGGAGGTTGCTATCCTTCTGAGGTTACTTGCCATATGGTTCCTTATGGACAGGGATGCTTTGCAGTGGGAGCTGCATGGTCTTGATGATGTTTCTCAGATACTTGGTTGTTTCAGTATGGAGAGGGGGAAGTTACTGAGTACTCCATTGCCTGTATTGGCTCCATACTTGAAACACAGTAGGTTTGACGATCACAGATCAGTTGAGCAGCAAGTTATGGTTGACATGGCAGCCATAGTACTTCATGCATCCATGACTGTGTTGAGACTTGGTTCTCACATGTTTGCCATTGGGGCTACACTTCCAGTTCTTGCTTCCGCTGCAATGGGAGTTGGTAGCATGATTATGGTAGATTTTGGCAGTAGGGAAGCGGTTGTGGACATCAGGTCCTTATGCTTCCAGGAGCAGCATGCAGGTGATGCAGGTTGGGTAGACCAGCAGAGGTCTATTGTAGGGCATGTGCTTATGGTCACAGGTGGTACAGAGACATTTTCTTTACACAGTGACAGTTCAGGTGCTATGGACTTAGCACAGGAGCACGTGGTGGTGAGAGTTCACTCTCCCAGTGAGATCTGGCATGAGATCTTGGTTGACAGGCATCTACAGCTTGTCATTTTCTATCCTGCAAACCTGATGTCTGCTAGCAGCTTATCCTCTATGCACTTTGCACATTGTAAAGTGCATATGGGCATAGGATGACGGTGTGGTCATCTTGTTTTTCAGCCTATGGCTGATTGTATTATATGTGTACTATACTCCCTTAAAGGCACACTGCCTTTAAGTGGGAGGTTGTTGGGGTAAAGGGCAGTGTGCCCACCCACTCGTACAGTGCCCATGTATACTCATATATATATGATAGAGGAATAAGCTGGAGTAGCTTTTTTGCTCCACCACTTTTGGTGTCTCCTATCCCTTTGTGTGTGCTCTCCTCTCCCTCCTCTCCCACAACATATGCTCGAAGCATATCCTCAATGATCCAATTGACCCTTTCAGTTTGACCATCACTTTGTGGATGATCCGCGGTGCTCATATTCAATGAAGTTTCCAACCTCTTAAACACAGCTCTCCAAAAATGGCTGTTTAATTTGCTATCCCGATCACTAACAATACCGGCGGGTAGCCCATACAGTCTATAGATATGCTCCACAAATAGCCTAGCTAATTCTGGAGTTTTAACATCTTCACTTGGAGGAATAAAATGAGCCATCTTGGTCAACCGATCTGCAATTACCCATACAGAGTTGTGCCCCCTTTGTGTCCTAGGTAGTTCCACAATGAAATCCATGGAGATGCTTTCCCAGTTGCCAGATGGAATCTCCAATGGGTGTAGGAGACTTCCTACCTTAAAGCATTCAACCTTATTCACCTGGCATTTTTGGCACTTCAATACATAATCTTGGACGTCCTTACCTATTCCACGCCAAAAGAATTATTTTTTCAGAAGTACATATGTCTTCTGAATTCCCAGGTGTCCGGCACTCAGACTATCATGACATTCAAAAAGGATTTGGCACCTAATGTCTGTTGAGATATCGAGCTCCACTCGTGATATGCCAGGGTGACCGTTGTGCATTTATGTCACCGACTTGTTAGCTACAGATGCGGTTGGCACACCGCCCATGAATAATAGCTGGATGACAGCTATCTTTATGTACTCTAGTTAGTGGCTCAGTTAGCATGCCGGTTCCTACAGGAGCATGGCATAAAGCAGCAATATTCATGTAGTCATACCCCACAACAAAATGAACTTGCAGAAAGGAAAAATAGGCATATTGGAGAGGTATCTCGTGCCATGCTCAACGAAAAAGACCTGCTAGATTATTATTGGGTTGAAGCAGTTGCTACAGCAGTCTACATAATGAACAGGACTCCCACTGCAGCAATACGTGGCATGACGCCAGAGGAGAGATATACTGGTAGGAAACCAGATATTTCTCATTTGAAAGTTTTTGGTTGCATTGCCTATGTTCATGTGCCAGATGAGTTGAGATCCAAGTTGGATCCAAAAGCTAAGAAGTGCATCTTTATTGGTTATTCTCTGCACAAAGCAGAAAGGATATAGATGCTATAATCCTTCTACTCGTAAGTTTACAGTGAGCAGAGATGTTGTTTTTGATGAGATGAGCAGCTGATATAAACCACTAAATGTGATTGATGATGTAGATGCACAAAATGGTAATGCTGCACATAATTCACAGCAGCAATCACAAAATATTAGTGGACTTGTAGTGTCCTCTAGTAGTGGTTCACATACTTCGCCATGGACAGGCAGATTGAGATCGGGAGAATCTTCTCAAAGCAATGTAGATAGTGGTATGCAAGTATCACGAAAGGGAAAAGAGAAAGTAGATCAGCCCATGGCTGATGTGAATGCAAGTCACTCTTATGTGGATGGTGAATCCAGTGGCTCAGAGAATAGAGCCTTGATGATGAGTTGGGTATTCCTTCTGTTGTTACATCTGGAGTAAGGAAGAGAAGGGATGTTTTGAGAGCATCTAGTAGTGAGCCTATTTTGTGCAGGTCTACCAGAGTTAAGTATCCTGTGGATAGGTTGAAATATGATGGATTTACAGCCATTCACTATGTGTATATGGTCGAAGTGATACATGAACCAGAACCCACTTCTTTTAAGCAAGCCATGGGAAAAGAAAAATGGGAGAAAGCCATGGATGCCTTGGAAGCAAATGCTACATGGGAATTGGTGCCTTTGCCTAAAGACAAGAATGCAATTGGCTGCAAATGGGTCTATAAGGTGAAGCACAATGCAGATGGTTCTGTGAGCAGATACAAGGTAAGATTAGTTGTCAAGGGGCATGCATAGACATATGGCATTGATTATGAAGAAACATTCAGTCCAGTTGCAAGGATGGCAACCATAAGAGCAGTCATTGGTATGGCTGCATTAAAGGGATGGTCTTTACATCAAATGGATGTAAAGAATGCCTTCTTGCATGGTGATTTGCAAGAAGAGGTCTATATGGAGCAGCCACTAGGTTATGTGTATGTTGTTCATCCTGAGTTTGTTTGCAGGTTGAAGAAAGCCTTGTATGGTTTGAAGCAAGCACCCAGAGCATGGTCTGACAAGATAGGACAGTATCTTGTCATTATTGGCTTTCAGATTTCCATGGCAAATTTCTCACTTTATGTGAGAAAAACAGAGAAAGGTATTATGTTGCTTGTCATTGATGTTGATGATTTGATTATCACACGTGATAGTGATGAAGATATCCTTCATGTGAAAATGCTATTGAAGTAGAAGTTTGAGATGAAGGATTTGGGAGAGCTGCGTTACTTCTTGGGCATTGAGGTGATTAGATCCACAAGTGGGATATGGCTACTGCAGATGCAGTATGGATTGGACATGCTATCCAAATATGGGATAATAGGCTGTAAGCCTATTTCAATTCCTTTGGAGCAGAATGTGAAGCTGAGCACAGATGCAGGTGAGCTTCTGGAAGACCCTACTATGTACAGACGCATAGTACGAAGTTTGATTTATATGACTATTACCAGGCCAAATTTGAGCTATGCTGTTGGGTTGGTAAGTCAGTTTATGTAGGCTCCAAGAAAACCGCATTTGGATGTGGTTAGACGCATATTGAGGCATGTGAAGTCCACATTGCAGTATGGACTATTTTATGAGACTGGGGTTCAGATACAGTTGCATGGATACACTGATGCTGATTGGGCTGGTAGTATTTCTGATAGACGATCTACCAGTGGATATGTGTTCTCTTTTGGGAGTGCTGCAGTCACTTGGAGCAACAAGAAATAGCCTACAGTTGCCTTGTCGAGCATAGAGGTTGAGTATAGGGGTGCATCAATGGCTGCATGTGAGGCAGCTTGGTTGCATAAGCTACTTTATGATATGCATCAGTCTACAGATGGGCCAGTTGTCATTTATTGTGACAACATGAGTAGTATACAGTTGGCAAATAACCCAGTCTATCATGCTAGAACAAAGCACATTGAGGTGCATGTTCACTATGTGCGGGAGAAGGTTCTAGTAGGTTTTATTGATCTAGTTTATGTCAGCACGGAGGATCAGGTAGCTGACATATTCACGAAGGCATTGGGCACAAAGAAGCTACACAAGTTCAGAGACCTGCTTGGTGTGCAGGAATTGGGATTGAGCTCGAGGGGGAGTGTAGAGATATCAAGCTCCACTAGTGATATGCCAGGGTGACCGTTGTGCATTTATATCACCGACTTGTTAGTTGCAAATGTGGTTGGTACACCGCCCATGAATAATAGCTGGATGATAACTATCTTTATGTACTCTAGTTAGTGGCTTAGTTAGTATGCCACCTAGGTTAGCTGAGTTTGGTTTGAGACCCACATATAGGGTTCACCTATTCCTTTTGTATTAAGAGAGAGTTCTTTTGGCTTTCACAAATAAGAAGAGGAAAACTGTTTTCAGCCTCCACCTTTGTGTGTATTCCCCCATTGTGTATGTGAGAAAGCTGCAAGTGAGACTCCTTACTTCTCTCCCACTCTCTTCACAATGTCATTATCTTTCGGGACACATACTCTACCCTTGTAGACCAGGTAGCCATCTTCTATAGTATATTTTTTGCACTTGCATCCTTTATCACCAACCTGTGGTGTGTCGCCATTTCCATGCAACTCCTCAGTGAAAGCCTCTCAATTTGTTGGATCCCTATTTTTAATTGCTTTCCATATTTCAGAGAAGTGAGAATCAAACTCACATTTTTCATTGGTCATAGGATGACCTGTCTTCCCCAGCTTTAGCATTCTCTTCAATTGAGTAAAACTCAATCCATTAACAATTGGCATTCGGCTAAGAGAGTCTGCTACCACATTGAACTTCCCTTTCCTATATGCCAATTGTATATCAAACTCTTGCATTAACTTAGCCCATCTAGCTTTTCTACCTTTAAGCTCTGATCCACTTAATGCTCTCCTGATCAAAGCTGATCTCAAATTTTGCATCATATAAATAGTGCCTCCAGCTTTTCAAAGCATAAACTAAAGCATATAGTTCCTTCTCATATGCCGAGTAATTTCGTTGGGCACAATCTAACTTTTTGCTTCCAAAAGCCACTGGTCAACCTTTTTGTATAAGTACCGCCCCAGCAGCAAAATCACTGGCATCTGTCTCAACCACAAATGGTTCATTGGGATCCATTACTTTTAAGGCAGGAGTTGCTGCTATAGCTACCTTTAATTTTTCAAAACTCCTCTTTTGAGGTTCATCCCATATGAAGGTGCTTCCCTTCCCCTTAAGCTGGTCCGTCATCAGAATAGCAATCCTAGCGTAATCTTGGATGAATCTCCTATACAATCCTGACAAACCGAAGAATATTTGTAATTCTTCTAGATTTGTAGGATGTAGCCATTCCAATATGGCCCTTACTTTGTCAGGGTCCATATGCACCCCTTCTTGGGATATTATATGTCCCAAGTATTTCACTTCTTCTGCAAAGAATTCACATTTGGATTCTTTAGCAAAGAGTGAATTATCTCTAAGCAGTTGGAATAGTTTTCACAAATATTCCAAATGCTTTTTCCTTGTTTTACTATAAATAAGGATATTATCTAAAAATACTACAGCAAATTTTCCTAGATATGGCCTTAAGACACTGTTCATAAGTGTCATGAAAGTTGTTGGAGCATTTGTTAATCCAAATGGCATTGCTTTAAATTGATAATGCCCATACCTAGTACGAAATCATGTCTTAGGGACATCCTCTTCCCTAATTCGTACTTGGTGATATCTTGATCTTAAATCAATTTTAGTAAAGTATTTTGCCCCTTGCAATTGATCAAAGAGCTCATCAATGCGAGGCATAGGATACTTAATTTTTACGGTGATTTTATTTATTGCTCGGTAATCTATGCGAGATCTATGCATAAACGCATAGTACCATCCTTTTTCTTTACCAGTAAAACTGGTGCAAACCAAGGTGAGCTACTTGTTTGGATTTGGCCCTTCCTAAGATATTTCGTTAACTGTCTTTCAACCTCATGTTCCTATGTATGACTAAGCCTATATGGGTGTTTATAAATAGCGGTAGATCTAGGAATTAAATCTATTTTATGATCTACTTCTCTCTCAGGAGGTAAACCATTAGGTAAATCAGACGGAAAAACATCTTTAAATTCAAACTAGGCACATCATGTTCTCCTTGAATCTGGAAGACTCTACCCTCTTTTTCAAACATAATGGAGTTATTAAAATAACTCCTTTGCAAGCTATGCCCAAGACTCTACAGCCATTCTCAACCAAGCATTACATTTGTTCGGTCGGGATGCATGATTTGGAAATCCAAGCCATCTTGATAGCCTTGAATATCCACCTCTACACGATATATCATGGTGTCCCAAACTTTTTTATCACTGCCCTTCGCCAAAGAGACTAGATTTCACATGGGGTTTTACAGACAGAGCCTGATGATGTCTTACGCATAGCTTTAGATTTCTATGCGACCCTTCTTACTGCTGATCCTGAGACACATGATAGAGAGGATGCTAGACAGGCTATTTGGCAGAGCATCCCTATGTTGCTGAATCCGGGTATGCATGTTCTACTCGATGCACCTTTCACCAACACAGAGTTTAGGACAGAGTTTAGGACTGCACTTTCAGCCCTTCACAAGGGGAAGTGCCCAGGCTCGGATGGCCTCACCCTGTCTTTTTTCATTGCATTTTGGGATATGATTGGAGACTATATTACTTCAACCCTGTAGGCCATTTGGGACTCTGGCGAGATGCCTGGGTCGCTTACAGAGGGTCTCATCCACCTTATCCCAAAAGGAGGTTGCAGAAATTTAGTGTCCCAGTGGAGGCCTATCACACTTCTGGGGACTTGCTACAAGATTCTGGCAAGGCTATCAACCTCCGATTGTAGCCACTTCTCCCTGATCTTATTCATGACACTCAGACGGGATTTGTGCATGGCAGAAGCATTTTTTATAACATTTTTTCTTTCTGGGAAGCTTCAGAGTGGGCCATGCAGAGTGGCCAAAATCTTGCCATTCTACTTTTGGATTTTGAAAAAGCTTATGACAGAGTAGATTGGGGTTTTCTAGAGGGCACCCTTCTACGCTTTGGCTTTACTGACGCTTGGATCAGAGGTGTTTCCTCTTTGTATAGATTAGCCCACAGCCAGGTACTTATTGGTGGTGTAAGGGGTGAGAGATTTTAGATTTCGAGATCAGTTCGTCAGGGATGCCCCCTTGCTCCTTTCCTTTTTTTGTTCGTGGCCAAAGCTATGAGTATCTATGTTAGATCTCAAGCTGACATCTTTGGGCTGAGACTTCCCATCAGAAGGGAAGAGGAGCTACTTGACAGTGAGTTGGCAGATGACACAACAGTTTACTTGGATGCCACTCCACAGACGCTCACTTCTTTCAGGACAGCATTGGATTTATTTTTCTTGGCGGTAGGGGCGCAGATAAATTGGCATAAATCCAATGGCTTTTGGATCAGTGATGAGGACACTCCAGTTTGGGGGCTTGACATAGGATTCTCTTGGGTTCAGAGGGGTGAGCCTATCAGGTATTTGGGCTGCCAGGTCGGCTTGGATATTTCTACCACGCAGCAGTTTGCTCCCGTTTTGGAGAGCATCAGAAGGAAGCTTCTTTTTTGGAGCTCAGCCAAGTTGGATCTTGCCTCTAGAGTTGTGGTGGTCAACCAGGTCCTCTTGGCCACGGCTTGGTTTGTTTGTTCATGCTGGTGCCATTCTAGGGACTGCATCATTCAGCTCAGAAGACCGCCGATCAGAAACTTTCTCTGGAGTGGGCTTGATGGCACAGCAGATGCCTTAGCCAAGGTGGCTTGGGAGACCCTCATCCTCCCTACACAGGAAGGGGGTCTCAATATTATTGATCCAGATTTATAGTGCAGAGCTTTACTTTGCAAGATGGTGGTGTGGGGACTTATGCCAGGGCAGGAACCGTGGAAGGACTTTCTTATCAATAGCATACAGAGGTGTACACCTTCTTCAGGAGGAGACTGGATGAGCAGTGTTAGGTGGATCTTCACCACAGCACACCTCAGATCACCTTCGTCCCCTCTCATGGTTGCCATTCTGAAAGCTTGGGCCAGTTTCAGAAGCACTCTTCAGAGGATTCCTCCTTCCTCTCGGGAAGAGATTGATAGGCAACCCATCATGTGGAATGACAATATTTTAGATGATCATGGTAGACCATTGGGTGCCTCACTCTACATGCAGTGGTCCAGGTGGGAGAGGGGACCTGCATCTTCTATGGGGTCTTGGAAAGCTTTCCCCAGGCTTCCAAAGGAGACCAAATCAAGGTTGACAGGACATCTCAAAGGGAGTGCAGGGAGGATCTTGCAGATTGAGGCAACCCTTCTAGAGGTTTGGGTAGACATAGATGATATGCCACTCACTTCCTCCACTTGGGCAGGTACTTTTTTGAGAGGCGGTGTTCCGCTTCAGGTTTTGGTCTTTCGAGATGCACAGGAGGATGCTTTGGTTTTTAGTGTCCAGGATGGTGGCATATTGCTCAGGTCCACAGAGGACATCTTGCTTGAGTCTGCTTTTCAGCCTATTAGGGTTGTAGGTCTTTTGGTGCAGGGATCAGATTCAGAGTGGTTCCTAGACCCAGACCCCCGGCTACTCTCCACTAGGTCTTGGACGCTTTGGCTCTATGGGGGAGTTCCCATCATGTATTTGTAGTGGGACCCCAGAGAGTGGGAGTGGATTGACACAGGGATCGAGAGAAGAGCATCCCCTTCTTTCGTTACATGGTCAGTAATGCCAGGAGATATCAGTTTAGTAGTAGAGGTTGGAGACCTTCTAGAGTTCCTCATTGGGAGACTTTTGATATCATTGTGGATCTGCAGAGGTGCTTCTAGAGGAGACTCTGGAAATCCCACAGGAATAGAAAGATCACTATTTTTTTTGGCTTTCTATCCATGGTGGGATTGCAGTGAACCTTTGGAGGTCCAGGTTCGGCCCTACATGCCCTCGATGCCTTTCTGCTTTGGAGTCTATTCAGTATTGCTTATGGGATTGCAGACAGGTGAGGATGATTTGGATGGGGGTAGCCAGGATTTGCAATCACTTTGCCCACTCCCCATTTTTTATGACATGGGGCTCAGTGGCTTGGCTTTCTCTTACAGGACCTCAGGTTTTCTATGAGAGAGTTGACTCCTCTCGGGCCATTTCGGTTCGACGTCATTGGATTGAGTCCTGTTTGTTGGATGTGATACCACACCTTCCTTTTACAGCTGTACATGCCTCTGTGGATACTTCTTGGGAGATTCTAGCGAGCATAGCATCCTGGCATATCTGGAGAGCCAGATGCATAGAGGCTTTGGAGGGTACTCAGGCTCATCCCTCGCACAGATTGGCTAGTATCTGGACAGACACCGTACATACTTTGATGGCCGTATGGACGGGTATGCAGGGAGACTCCCGTGCAACCTCAGCTAGGAGGGCTTCTTTCTTCAGGGAATGGAAGGATTCTCATTTCTTCTCTGAGACTACTGCAGGGTTGAGGTGGCACTTTCAGCCTCAGCCTTGGTTGTTTTCCACCTCACTCTGAGGGGGTTTTTTATTTATCCTTATGATTTCATGATGTATTCCGCTTTGAGCTTGCTCTCATAGGTTTTTTCTCTTACTTAATAGAAGTCTTTTTCTTGAAAGAAAAAAAAAGAGACCAAATTTATGGGCACTGGGACTCTCAGGCAATTTTAATTTCTTAACTAATAGGTAGTTCAAGAAATTATGTGTTGCACTATCATCGACCATCACTCTTACTCTTTGCCCCTTAATTTTTCCATGCATCCTCATTAAATCATGAGGACCAAAGGTGGGCTGCCACATTGCCGATGATAGACAACACATGTGGGTGCTATCCTCATGATAGACCTCTACCTCAGTGTACTTTTCACTACCATTAAGCGGCAACACTTGCACCGCATGCACTTTTTTTTGTGGAGGTCTATTTGGGGCTTTAGCTCTCGTTGGTTTGCTTTTAGGGTAGTTCTAAGCAGCATGGTCTTTGCCCAACCATTTGAAGCAAAGATTTTCTTGCCTAGCTTTTTCATAATCCTCTTTCTTCAAGAGAGGATAATTTTCTGTTTGAGGTTTCTTAGGTGGTGCCTGAGGAACCTCCTTCTTAAAGTGCCCCTTCCTTTTCAAATTGAAATATTATTGAACTTTGGAACAAAACCTGTTTGCTCTAAAGTTCCAACTCTAAATTTCCCCATCGTATCATCGTATATTTGGGCATACGTAATGGTGTCCTCAAAGGTTTTAGGAGAATTTCTTTTCACCTCAACCTTATGTCTTTGAGACCTCTCACGAAACCCCTTATCTTTTGGAATTCATCAATTCCCTTCAACTTCAGGATTGCCTCCCTATAGTTCGCTATATATTGGTGGACTAGAGTGTTTTTACCCATAGTGCAATTATCCCAAGCCTCCCACGCTCTTCTAATTCATTTTTTGGTAAAAACTCTTTTAGGAAGGCTTGTTCAATCTTAGTCCAATATCTAGGAATCCTATCACTCTCCCTAAGGCTCATCCACCATTTATAGGCTTTATTTCCAAGGGAAAGACTTGCTTCCACGATTTGATTTTCAAGAGGTGTATTCCTGAGTCGATGGAAGTCTTGCCACTTTTGCAAGAATGTATTAATCGAATCTTTATTACGCTCCTTTTCTTCCCCATTGAAAATTGGCAGTTTTAAGTCCTTAAGAATATTCGATGTTTCTCTACATCGAGAGGTAGCCCTCTCAATTAAGAGGTTCGAGAGTTTAGAAGAGGTTCCAAGGTTTAGAGTAGAGTACAAGGTGGAGAACTCATCTCCCTCATAGATCATGGAGATTAAGGGTTGATGAACTAAGGGTTTAGGGGGAGCATAGGAGTGGGAGAGGAAGAAGGTGTAAGAGCATGGGGGAAAGAAGAGAGAGGAGGGAGGAGGAGGAGGGAGGAGGAGGAGGAGGAGGAGGAGGAGGAAGAGGGAGGAGGAGAAGGGAGGAGGAGGGAGGAGGAGAGGGAGAGGATGGGTTGCAAGGTTGGAGGAGAGAGGAGGAGTGGTTGCAAGGTTAGGACATGCTTTTGGACGTGGAGTGCAAGGAAGCATGGACACTTGAGACAATTGCTTGGAATACCAAAGTAGGACTCAACACAATGCCCCAAAGAGTGTGGGCTTCATTCCATTATGGGGTATTTATACAAGTTGGAGAGCTTCTCTCTCTACATGTAGGAATTGTAAGACATTCTCTCTTTACATGTAGAACTTGCATATAGAAGTTGCATGTAGGAGTTGCATGTAGAACTTGCATGTAGGAGTTGCATAAAGGAGTTGTATGTAGAACTCGCATGTAGGAGTTGCATGTAGAACTTGCATGTAGGAGTTGCATGTAGGAGTTACATGTAGAACTCGCATGTAGGAGTTGCATGTAGGAATTGTATGTAGAACTTGCATGTAGAATATGCAAGTTGGATTTCTAAGAGGGATTATTTCTAGCCTTATGCAAGTACAAGCGGAGCTTTGTCGCTACTCTACACACACATTCTGCTCTACCTAAGTCCATGTTGGCACAGAAACAACATACTCCCAGATCCATTTTGTTACCCATCCTTGGGTTATGGATGATTGTGAGCACGTACCTGGGTTGCCATGCTTTTAGTCCAGTAGTTGTGGAACTTGTGTCATGCCAGTCGATCCTGCTATAAAGCCTTAGCACCATACAATTTTTGCTCAGTTTCCAGGTAGCCTGTATCCATCATTTGCTTGAACAGAGATCTGTGGCATGCTTCTAAGAATATCACTCTTTGATAGAGTCAGCTTGTAATCTGAGCATCGACCCTTTCATTGGGATTGAAACTGAGTGGAGGCCAATGGGAATCGAGGTAACATGGGACCTCAAGAATGAATTCCAATCTTTTACAGAATATAGCACTTAGGCGAAGGAAGCGATCAATGTTGCCATGCATTATTTGCTCATGCTGTTGAAGTGCTCGGACCATTGTGCCTTGGATATTCCATTTGACACCGAAGTATGGTCCAATTAATGGTTCGATTCTCATCCAAAGTGTGTATGTTGGCTTCCCATTTTTTACACCGTGGAACTACATAGAACTTGGGATGGTTGATGTAACTATCGTTTTGATTATAATTGCAATACAAGGTTTTGGGTCGGACAACTTTCGCTGGACCCACTGACAGCTCTGAGACATGGAGGTGCCCATAGGTACTCCTTCAAGCAGATTACATCAAACAGCTTAGGGCGGTGCCAATCAGGTTGTGGATCCAACTTGCTAATCCAACCTTCACTAATTTGACGCTGACGAAGGTTGGTAGGAAAGTTGTCCAAGGTCCACTGTCCAGGGTCCATCCACCTCGAGTTTTCATATCAGGATAGTTGCTCCAAAATTCCTTGATGGGGAAGTGGTATCTCATCAAAATCATACCCATCATTGGAACTTGGCATGGGCGTACGAATTGGATTATCCGGATCCTGATATTCAAAATCAAATACTGTGTCATTTTCTACTGATGGAAGCACAAGTAGTGTTGAAGGTGATGACGGGGGCTAGGGAGAGAATCTAGGGACATGGGGGAGAAAAATGGTAGAGTGTTAGTTACGGAAGGGGAAGCAGAGGGGAGGGGGGAAAGAACTGGGCAAATGGATTGAGCAACTTGGTAATCCTCAAGGGTAGGATTAGCAAGGGAGTGGAAGAAGCTAGGTGTGAGGGGCTCGTGAGTTTGTGACTATTGGGTTAGTTGAAAATGGTGAGAGGCATGAGCAAAGAGACGATGGAGGGAATAGATATTAGGATGGAGCTCGTTGAAGGCTAAGAGGGTGCTAGCAGCAAGGGTAAGTGAGGTTATGATGTTGGCAAAAAGAGTGGTTAGATATGGGAAGTTGGTAGGCCCTATCATCTTCCAACACTTCTTTTTGCTGGTGCGATGGGTATCATCAACTGCATGGGTGGGATGTCGGTTATGTCGTGCCTTCAAATAATAGGGATGGCCTTTGTAGCAATGGCAACAAACCTACAATAACCATGAGGGGAGGACTACCCACGAGGCATACATATGCAATGAAAGCATCCATCTTGAGTGCTATAAACCCGGCATGTGTAGACAGGCAGAAGATATCTTTCTCATCTTCGGACAAGTCTTGGTAAATTATGCATAGGGTTTTGGTCCCAATGGAACGTCCCATTTGATTGTTGGATGAGCAGATATGATCCTAATTTGGAGTTGCTTCCATTGGATAAGCACGCATGTGTTGAGGTGATCTTCCAATTGTAGAGCAGCCACAAGCTCTTGGTACACCACCATTGTGCATTGTAGTGGGGCTTCATTGGTGTTTTCTTCCAATGCCTCATTGTTGTGCACTAGCAATTGGAGTTCAAGCTTGGAGATGATTATCTTTTGGGAGTGCATCTTATTCATTTTTTCTTTGTATTGATGGTAAATGGTTGTATATGCCTCCTTAAGCTTTCTCATTTTCAAGGTGACCTTTCCCTGTTGAGGAATGTCTTCAGTGGTATTGGACCATTGATTCAAGACTTGTGCTTGTGAAGTGCTGGCCTCTTGAGCTATAGCAAGTTGGTCTTTTAAGATTTTGCATTCCCTTGTAAGCTCGTCAATGCTGAAGGCACGTACTGCCAAAGATTGTTTCATGTCTTCAAGCTTGTCTTTGCAATCCTCGAGCTCTTCTTCTTTGTGAATTAGAGTGAGTCGAGCTTGTGCCACTACCTCCGTCTCTTGAGCATGTGTGGATGTCAAGGAGTTATAGTAGGTCTATAGGATTGCCGTTGCTTGTACTACTACTGTCAGCTATGTTTGACTTTGGTGGAGGTTGGAGGTCACATCCCTCACTGCCTTCTCTTGAGCTTGGAGAGCTTGGTTTATGTGCACTTCTTCTACCTCCTCCTCATCAATTTGCGCTTGAAGTGCCTTGACCTCTATGGCGATTGCCTGGAATTGGTCTTCGATTTCTATTGCAGTCTGTCTTTCCAATTCTCTTGCATATTCTTCCTTGGCCAAGCTAGTGAATAGTTCTGATATTTGGATCATTTGGCTAGCTTGATGTTGGAGAATGATAGATGGTGATGAGGTCTGGCGATACTGCTGATAAAGTGGTGCCCATGTAGCCATCCCAATGATTCTATAGTACTTGGGAGAGGTTGTTCCAAAGGTATTTTAGTCCCTTATGTACAATAGTCATACTGTTGATCTGGCACTAGCTCACTAGTTCCTCTTGTGGCTCATCGACTGGCATGGCGTCGATGGGTGGTTCGAGTGCTGATGTAGCCTCAGGCTTTGGTGCCGATCTTTCCTCAGGTTTGGGTGCCGATCTTGCCTCGAGCTCTGGTTGCTGCTATTGTTGGAGAGATATTGGTTGCAATGGTGCACCGAGCTATAGCATCCCTTGGGGCAATTCCGCAATCCCGACCTCCAAAATAGGTATTTCTTCTAAGGCAACTGCACTTATCAATGTAATAGTAGGAGAAGTTGGTGACGGCTCCCATACGGGTGAGAAGGGTATGTCCAACTCCTCAATTGGTTTTGGTGACTGGGGCAGAATCATTTCTCTTTCTTGTAGTTCTTTTTTTATGATTATAGCCAATAAGTGTGGAATTTTACATTTTTGGCATGAAGAACCATCTAGTTTCTTTATGAAGAAGATGATGAAGTGCTAGACCCAGTCTTGTTTTAGCTTCCTACTCAGCAAGACAAATGTGCGGAGTGGAAGGGATCAATTCTTGCCACACTTAACCCCCAAGATTGTGGATAGGAATTGTGCTGCTTCCTTGAGGCGATGGTCAAGGATTGTGCAAAGCAATATGCCGTCTTTATAGATTAGTGTGCCCTTGGTGAGGAGAGACTATACTTTGAGAAAATTTGCATTAGTAGGCCATTTAGGGTATTTGGCACCTTGTGTTCGTAGTGAGAAAGCCCTCTGAATGACTATACTATCGAGGATAATGTTTAGTGGGCTCTGATGTACAATGATTGTACCATACTTGCCAACCTTTGCATTACTGGAGTGGTAAGAATGGAGAAATTCCTTGATGTATGTGGTCATTGTAGGACTGTCTTCCAAGGATTTTAGGCTCTCATGCAAGCTACCTAGACCCCTTTTCTCTAAGTAAGATGTGGCTTCCTAGGAAAGAGCATAAGTCGATGTGGGTGGCCAAACAAGTTCCAGTGACTAGGCCCCGTCAATGGCTGTGTAGGCTAGTGGTGACTGGGGTGGCATTTGTTCTTCTTGGTCATGCACTGAATTCCTTTTGGAGCTATCGCTCTAGACCACGAATGACTATGGTCACCGTGGTTGAGAGGATGTAGATGGCTGCGAACTCTAGAGGGGTTCTTGTGGTTGAGGTGGTGGGCTCTTTCTACGCATCCTCTTTAGTGGCGGCATCTTTTCTAAACCTGCATCCATGTGCATGTGGTGTACGATTGATCATTAGATTGGTTGGCATGCCGGTATGACCTTTCTGTGTGTGTGAGAGAGATCTTATTTTTATACATGCTTTGAGAGTGTGGAATGAGAGTGTGTGGTACAATTATTCATGCAATCATCTATGTGTCTAAGCGAAAGCGTGTGAGTGCACGTGACCTAGTAGCTAGGTATGGACTAACTATATGCTTTTTTTTTTCTGGGATTTTTATAGGGCAACTAGAACTCAGGCGCATCACTTCTGATCCCTAGGTTAAAATCGATTAATGCTACCTATATGTGCGAAGACGTACATATGCAAGTGAGTGCTCATGATACAATCTAATCCTAACTAAGGAAGACTTGGTTTCCCAAATCTTCGTTTTTGTCGGGCATGGCTTGTGTGTTGATGTAGTAGTGCTTCAGTCGGATCCCGGTTATTGTTGTGTTGAATTGGACTCCATCCAATGTTTCTAGAAGTACAGCTTCAATGGGATTCACCTTTCGTACTCAGTAGGGTCCTTGACCTAGATACTTCAGTTTCCCCTTGTGTACTTTGGCATTGTATAATAGGACTAAGTCGCCTTCCTTGATGTCTTTAGCTTTAAGTTTTCTATCAAACCATGCCTTTCTTCTACGCTTTTCTATTGTCATGGCATGGTAGGCAACTAGTCTTGTCTCTGTATACTTCTCCAACTAATAGAGTCTTTCTTTCAAGGATTCATGTTCTCCCATGCATTCTTGTACTGTTATGCGTAGACTTGGTATTACAAATTCTAGTGAAACCACAACTTCAAGGCCGTGCACCGCGATTGAAAAGTTGTGTTCCCTGTATAGACCTTGAGTGTGGTTCTATATGACCATAAGGATGCATTCAGTTTCTCTCCCAATCAGAACGGTGTGGTTCTACTACCTTGGTGAAGATAATGCATATTATTTTGTTGGTGGATTCGGCTTGTCAATTCCCTTGGGGGTAGTAGGGTGTGCTTTTTCTATGGATTACCATGAAGCCAGATAAGAGTTCCTAGATTACCTCATTGACAAAATGTGTGCCTCTATCCGACATAATTTCAATGGGGCATCCGAATCGGGTGATCACATTTTCGTATAAGAATCTTGCTGTGCTTCTGGCATCTACCTTTTTGACTACTTTAGCTTCAGCCCATTTTGTAAAGTAATTAGTGGCGACAATGATGTAGCGTGCCTGTGTTCCTTTTGCTACTAGATGTATGGGACCCACATAGTCAATCCCCCATTTTTCAAATGGTTTTTGTGCAACAACTATTGTTAGGGGATTGAAGTCTTTGTGTTGTGGTTTAGTAGTCCATTGGCATACATCACAGCCTTTTACATATTCATAGGCATCTGCCCATAGTGTTGGGCACCAGTAGCCTACGAGGAGAACTTTTCTTGCTTTGGCGTCCCCTTGGAAGTGTCCTCCTACAATGCCTTCATGGACTTCACTCAGGATTGGCATGAGCTCATGAGGCATTACACATCGTCTTAATATCTAGTCCTTGCCCATCTTGTACAATTGTCCTACAATGAGTTGATAGGGTGCATCCTTTAGAATCAATTTTCTGGCATCTACTACTTTCATTTCAGGGGGTGGTCTTCCTGCCATTAAGTACCCAATGATATCTCCACACCACTCTGGAACACCATCTATTTGAAATAGTGTGGCATCTGGTAAGTCGTATTCTACTCCAGTGACTTCTTCTCCCGAGTTTACTCGAGACATGTGATCGGCAATGTAGTGTTGGGCACACCTTTGCGGACCACTATCTTGAAGTTGAATTCTTGAAGCAAGAGGAGCCATCTAGTTATTTTTCATGTTGTACATGGACGGTTCATAAGATAAAGCAATGCTTGATGGTCGGTGTAGAAGAAAAAATCATTTGCCAGTAGATAGTCCCGAAATTTCTTGACACTATACACCATTGCTAGGGCTTCTCTTTTTGTGGTGGTATAGTTGGTCTCTGCATCATTGAGTTGTCGACTGGCGAAGTAGAATGGGTAGTCTTTCTTATGGTCACCAGGTTGGCAAAGCACACTCCCAATTGCATACTTGGATCCATTAGTATGAACATGAAAATCAATATCCCAATTGGGAGATATAAGGATGGGTGCTGTGATGAGGCGCCACTTTAAAAGCTCAAAGGCTTGGTCGCACTCTTTGATCCATAAGAATTCCACTAATAATTTGTAAAGTGGTCTAGCTATCATGGCATACTGCAATATAAATCTTCTATAATAGCCGGCATGTCCCATAAAGTCCTGTACACCTTTGGAATTTGTAGGAGGAGGCAATTCCATGATGATTTTGATTTTGTCCATGTCAGTTGCAATCCCATGTTGAGAGATGATGTGTCCCAAAACTACTCCATGGGTGACCATGAACTGGCATTTTGTTGGATTTAGGGAGATGCCATACTCCCTGCATTTGATTAGTACTGTTTCAAGACATTTGAAGTGGTCTTTTTTGTTTGAATGGATGTACAAATCATCCAAGAATACATGTAAAAACTTATTTAGAAATAACTTGAAAGCTGTGAACATGACTCGCTGGAATGTGGCCGGGGCATTACAAAGGCCAAATGGCATGACTCTATATGCAAAAATACCCCATTCTGTAGCAAATGCTGTTTCTGATTGGTCTTTAGAAGCAATTTGCACTTGGTTATAGCCATTGAAGCCATCTAAGAAGCTATATATTTCGGAGCCTGCCACCTTTTCCAACACTGTTTCCGTTAAGGGTAGGGGATAGTGATCCCTAATTGTGGCGGCATTCACATTTTTTAATTTTATGCATATTCTGAGCTTCTTGTTGCATTTAGGCACAATGATGATGGGTGAAACACAATCAGTGTGCTCTATCTCATAGATGAATCCGGCATCTAGGAGTTTTTCCAGCTTGTTATAAACCATGGTGCCATACTTAGGATTTGTGCGATAAGGTCCTCATACCTTAGGGTGAGCACCTTCCCTTATAGGTATCATGTGTACTGCCAGTTTTGGCGAAATTCCTTTCATCTCTTTGTATGACCATGCTAGGCAGTCACGATATTCCATTAGGAGTGCTTTGAGTTTGGTTTCATCTTCTTATTGAAGCTGTTTCCCAACGAAAACTAGTTTTTCTTCCTCCCCTTCAAGGGTGAGGTTTATTGTGCATGTTTTTGCTGGTCCCTCATAGATTGGAGTTTCTCCAATGCTATCAGTTTCTTGAACTTTAGATTCTCTTAGTGGTCTTGGCATTGCTATTGGCGCACTGCCACTTGTGTAATTCTTGAAGTATTTCGGCACTTCTCAAAGATCGGCCTCTGATGGTGTTGAACTAGCCTGACATTTGTCATGTGTACTGGGTGGTATAGTTGCATTTACTAATTTGTTAGGCTCTTCTTGACTTTCTTTTTCTGAAGTCTCTTGATCGAGCCTCATCTGTACATGTGGCTTATATTTCCAAAACTTCTTATGTTGGGAATTGTGGGGTAACTTTTCCACTGGTAAGGTGTTTCCAAGTAAGGGTTCATTTGTTGTGCATACTCCTTCGAGTCCCTCATGGTACCATTCAAGAGGCGGTGGTTCTGATTTTGAGGAAGTTGAATTTGCAAGGTACAATTCGACGATTCTTGTTTGGACTCATTCGAATTCATTGAAGTGCTCGTCGGCCTTGGCTTTTCTACGATTTCCTCCTTTAGCTTTCTTGCGAGATCTTCTGCTATCATTCAACTTTGGAGGTTCAACTTTTGGGAGCTCGACTGCCATTAGGGCATGTAGAATGGCTAAGTCATTATCAAAGACTTGATATTCAATTTTAGCATTATCAGCCTCAGGTTCAAGGTCCCAAGGAAAATTTGAGTCATCATTGGTATGGGTACCTTCTTCAGGTTCATTATCCCACTCCAGATCAGCCATAAAGAATGGCATCTCTAGATCGATTGGTTCTTCATGTGGGAGTGGAGGATCTACCTGTACTACCTTAGCATCTATATGTGAGAAGAAGGGGTCTAATGAATGGCAGTTGTCGATGGTTGCCAATGTTTGTATCCAGTTATTGACATTTCTTTGTGAGTCACCTGCTATGGCATGCTCTTGCAGGGGAGGTGATTTGCTTGAGATTTTCATGGAAGATGTGTCATCCAATGCTATAGGCACAATTGGTTTTATAGCTCCTGTTCCCACATTCACCCTGACTGTGGTGTCTCGATTCTGGATTTTTAGTCTATCAGTTCCCCAGTCATGGAGGACTGATGCTGCCTGTAAGCAAGGACGTCCCAATAAGATTTGATAAGATTATTTGGGGAGATAGAGAGTGATAGAATTCCAAGGTAGTGGACTGAGTTTGAACAAGCCTTCCTCAAAGAGTTTTTATCGAAAAATGAATTAGAAAGAGCGTGGGAGGCTTGGGACAATTGCACTATGGGTAAAAACACTCTAGTGGAATACATAGCGAACTATAGGGAGGCAGTCCTTAAGCTGAAGGGAATTGATGAATTCCAAAAGATAAGGGGTTTTGTGAGAGGTCTCAAAGACATAAGGTTGAGGTGAAAAGAAATTCTCCTAAAACCTTTGAGGAAGCCATTAAGTATGCCCAAATATACGATGATACGATGGGGACATTCAGAGTTGGAACTTCAAAGAAAATAGGTTTTGTTCCAAAGTTCAATAAATTTCCCAATTTGAAAAGGAAGGGGCACTTTAAGAAGGACGTTCCTCAGGAAGCACCTAAGAAACCTCAAACAAAAAATTATCCTCTCTTGAAGAAAGAGGATCATGAAAGGGCCAGGTAAGAAAATATTTGCTTCAAATGTTTGGGCAAAGACCATGCTACTTGGAACTGCCCTAAAAATAAACCAGCAGGAGCTAAAGCCCCAAATAGACCTCCACAAAGACAAGTGCATATGGTGCAAGTGTTGTAGCTTAATGGTACTGAAAAGTACACTAAGGTAGAGGTCTATCATGAGGATAGCACCCACATGTGTTTTCTATCATCGGGAATGTGGCAGCCCAATTTTGGTCCTCATGATTTAATGAGGATGCATGGAAAAATTAAGGGGCAAAGAGTAAGAGTGATGGTCAATGATAGTGCAACACATAATTTCTTAAACTACTCGTTAGTTAAGAAATTAAAATTGCTTGAGAGTCCTAGTGCCCATAAATATGTGGTCTCTTTGGCAAAGGGTAGTGATAAAAAAGTTTGGGACACCATGATACATGGTGTAGAGGTGGATATTCAAGGCTATCAGGAAGCCTTGGATTTCCAAATCATGCATCTCGACCGAACAGATGTAATGCTTGGTTGAGAATGGTTGTATAGTCTTGGGCATATCTTATAGAGGAGTTATCTTAATAACTCCATTATATTTGAAAAAGAGGGTAGAGTCGTCCAGATTCAAGGAGAATATGATGTGCCTAACTCTCCTCTTATTTGTTTGATGGAAATTGAACGACTACTATACCAAGAAGAATGTGAGGTATATCTTTGTGAACTTACTTTTATTGGTGATTTTATGTCTTCTGCATCGGAAAGAAGTAATTTTGTTTTTGATAATGTTAAAAAGTATAAATCTTCTTTCAATGATTTAATGTTCGAATTTAAAGATGTTTTTTCCATCTCATTTACCTGATGGTTTACCTCTTGAGAGAGAAGTAGATCATAAAATAGATTTAATTTCTAGATCTACCCCTGTTTGTAAACCCCCATATAGGCTTAGTCAAACGGAGGAACATGAGGTCGAAAGAAAGTGTTGACTCTGTGCCAACATGAACTTATGTAGAAAGAGAATGTGATATAACTTTGTGTTACAACTTCTACATACGACTTCTACATGTAGAAAGAGAATGTGTTACAACTTTGTCTTACAACTTTGTGATACAACTTTGTGTTACAACTTTGTGTTACAACTTTGTGACACAACTTTGTGTTACAACTTCTACATGTAGAAAGAGAATGTATTACAACTTTGTGTTACAACTTCTACATGTAGAAAGAGAATGTGTTACAACTTTGTGATACAACTTTGTGTTACAACTTTGTGATACAACTTTGTGCACAGAGAGAAGCTCTACAACTTGTATAAATACCCCATAATGGAATGAATCCCATACTCTTTGGGGCATTGTGTTGAGTCTACTTTGGTATTCCAAGCATTTGTCTCAAGTGTCCATGCTTCCTTGCACTCTACGTCCAAAAGCATGTCCTAAACTTGCAACTCCTCCTCCCCTCTCCTCCAACCTTGCAACCCACCTTCTCCCTCTCCTCCTCCCTCCTCCTCCTCCTCCTCCTTCCTCCTCCTCCTCCTCCTCCTCCTCCTTCCTCCTCCTCTCTCCTCCTCCTCCCTCCTCTCTCTTCTTCCCCCCATGCTCTTACACCTTCTTCCTCTCCCACTCCTATGCTCTCCTAAACCCTTCGTTCCTCAACCCTTAAAACTCCATGATCTACGAGGGAGACGAGTTCTCCACCATGTACTCTACCCTAAACCTTGGAACCTCCTTCTAAACCCTGGAACCTCCTTTTAAACCCTGGAACTCCTTTTAAACCCTGGAACCTCCTTCTGAACCTTGGATCCTCCTTCTTACCTTGGACTCCTTCTAAACCCTGGAACCTCCTTCTAAACCTTGGAACTCCTTCTAAACCCTGGAATCTCCTTCTGAACCTTGGAACCTCCTTCGAACCCTTAAATTCCTCCTAAACCCTACAACCCCCAATGAAGGCGAAGGACTTCATTACCTGAACAAAGATGATTTACGTTCCTTTTACACATGCATGCACTTTGGTTGCTTACCACACTTAAGCCTACGTCTCTCACCGGAACACGACTCGAGGTCCTAAGCTACACACATACTACAACTAACAATCCCAATATATCTGTAGGTGACAAAAAGCCTCGGAACGCTGCAAACATAGAATACCCAGCCCTTCCTACGAAAGCATTAGGAAAGAGCCAATAGAAAGTTAACGGAATATCTTAGGAAGGGCCAAATCCAAACAAGTAGCTCTTCTTGGTGTACACCAGTTTTACTGGTAAAGAAAAAGGATGGTACTATGCGTTTATGCATAGATTATCGAGCACTAAATAAAATCACCATAAAAAATAAGTATCCTATGCCTCACATTGATGAGCTCTTTGATCAATTGCAAGGGGCAAAATACTTTACTAAAATTGATTTAAGACTGGGATATCACCAAGTATGAATTAGGGAAGAGGATGTCCCTAAGACATCATTTTGTACTAGGTATGGGCATTATCAATTTAAAGTAATGCCATTTGGATTAACCAATGCTCTAGCAACTTTCATGACACTTATGAATAGTGTCGTAAGGCTATATCTAGGGAAATTTGCTGTAGTATTTCTAGATGATATCCTTATTTATAGTAAAATCAAGAAAAAGCATTTGGAACATTTGCAAAAAGTGTTCCAACTGCTTAGAGATAGTTCACTCTTTGCTAAAGAATCCAAATGTGAATTCTTTGCAAAAGAAGTGAAATACTTGGGACATATAATATCCCAAGAAGGGGTTCGTATGGACCCTGACAAAGTAAGGGCCATATTAAAATGGCCACATCCTACAAATCTAGAAGAATTATAGATATTCTTAGGTTTGTCAGGATTGTATAGGCGATCATCCAGGATTACGCTAGGATTGTTGTTCCGATGACAGACCAGCTTAAGGGGAAGGGAAGCACCTTCTAATGGGATGAATCTCAAAAGAGAAGTTTTGAAAAATTAAAGGTAGCTATAGTGGCAAAAGTAGTGGATCCCAATGAACCATTCATGGTTGAGACAAATGCCAGTGATTTTGTGTTGGGGCAGTGCACAAAATCACAACACTGTGTTGGCGTAGTGTTGTGATTTTGTGTTGGTTGAGACAAATGCCAGTGATTTTGTATTGTGGTTGAGACAAATGCCAGTGGCTTTTGAAAGCAAAAAGTTAGATCATGTCTAACGGAATTACTCAGCATATGACAAGGAACTATATGCTATAGTCTATGCTTTAAAAAAGTGGAGGCACTACTTATATGGTGCAAAATTTGAGATAATCTTTGATCAAGAGAGCATTAAGTGGAGTTGTAATCAGCCAGAGCTTAAAGGTAGAAAAGCTAGATGGGCTGAGTTAATGCAAGAATTTGATATACAATTGACATATAGGAAAGGGAAGTTCAATGTGGTAGCAGACTCTCTTAGCTGAATGCCAATTGTTAATGAATTGAATTTTACTCAATTTCAAAATGATTTCGTAGAGACCTTAAAGGGGCAATGCGAGTTTGATTCTCACTTCTCTAAAATATGGAAAGCAATTAAAAATAGGGATCCAACTAATTGAGAGGTTTTCACTGATGAGTCGCATGGAAATGGCGACACACCACACATTAGTGATAAAGGACTCAAGTGGAAAAAATATACTATTGAAGATGGCTACCTGCTCTACAAGGGTAGAGTATGTGTCCCGGATGATAATGACATTAGGCACCAAATCGTTTTTGAATGTCATGATAGTCCGAGTGCTGGACACCTAGGAATTCATAAGACATATGTGCTTCTGAAAAGGCAATTCTTTTGGCCTGGAATAGGTAAATACGTCCAAGATTATGTATTGAAGTGCAAAAAATGCCAGGTCAATAAGGCTGAATGCCTTAAGGTAGGAGGTCTCCTACACCCATTCCATCTGGTAAATGGGAAAGCATCTCCATGGATTTCATTGTGGGATTACCTAGGACACAAAGGGGGCACAACTCAATGTGGGTAATTGTGGATTGGTTGACCAAGATGGCTCATTGTATTCCTGTAAGTGAAGATGTTAAAACTTTAGAATTAGCTAGGCTATTTGTGGAGCTTATCTATAGACTGTATGGGTTACCAGCCGGTATTGTTAGTGACTGGGATAGTAAATTTAACAGCTATTTTTGGAGGGCTATGTTTAAGAGGTTGGATACTTCATTGAATATGAGCACCGTGGATCATCCAAAGAGTGATGGTCAAACTGAAAGGGTCAATCAGATCATTGAGGATATGTTTCGAGCATATGTAAGTAAATAGCCAACTAATTGGGAATAGTATCTACCCATATTAGAATTTGCATATAACAGTGCCAAACATTCAGCTACAGGTTTTAGTCCATTCATGATGATGTATGGATTTCAACCAAGAGCCCCAATGATAGTGGGACTGGTATGAAGGTATCACGAAAAGCAAAAGAGAAGGTAGATCAACCCATGTTTGATGTGAATGCAGATCACTCTTATGTGGATGGTGAATCCAGTGGCTCAGAACAGAGCATTGATGATGAGTTGGGTATTCTTTCTATTGTTACACCTGGAGTAAGGAAGACCAGGAATGTTTTGAGAGCACCTGGAAGTGAGCCTATTCTGCGTAGGTCTACCAAAGCTAGGTATCCTGTGGGTAGGCTGAAATATGATGGGTTTACAGCCATTCACTATGTCTATATGGTCAAAGTGATACAGGAACCAGAACCCACTTCTTTTGAGCAAGCCATGGGAAAAGAAAAATGGGAGAAAGCCATGGATGAAGAAATGGATGCCTTGGAAGCAAATGCTACATGGGAATTGGTGCCTTTGCCTAAAGACAAGAATGCAATTGGCTATAAGTGGGTTTATAAGGTGAAGCGCAATGCAGATGGTTCTGTGAATAGATACAAGGCAAGATTAGTTATCAAGGGGTATGCACAGACATATGGCATTGATTATGAAGAAATATTCATTCCGGTTGCAAGGATGGCAACTGTAAGAGCAATCATTGCTATGGCTGCATCAAAGGGATGGTCTTTACATCAAATGGATGTAAGGAATGCCTTCTTTCATGGTGATTGCAAGAAGCCGTCTTTATGGAGTAGCCACCAGGTATGTTCATGGTGTTCATCTTGAGTTTGTTTGCAGGTTGAAGAAAGCCTTGTATGACTTGAAGTAAGCACCTAGAGCATGGTCTAACAAGATAGGACAGTATCTTGTCACTATTGGCTTTCAGATTTCCAAGGCAGATTTCTCACTTTATGTGAGAAAAACAGAGAAAGGTATTATGCTGCTTGTCATTTATGTTGATGATTTGATCATCACAGGTGATAGTGATGAAGATATCCTTCATGTGAAAATGCTATTGAAGCAGAAGTTTGAGATGAAGGATTTGGGAGACCTACGTTATTTCTTGGGCATTGAGGTGATTAGATCACCAAGAGAAATATGGCTCTTGCAAAGGCAGTATGGATTGGACATGATGTCCAAATATGGGATGATATGCTGTAAGCCTATTTCAGTTCCTTTGGAGCAAAATGTGAAGCTGAGTGCAGATGCAGATGAGCTTCTGGAAGACCCTACTATGTATAGATGCATAGTAGGAGTTTGATTTATATGACTATTACCAGGCCAGATTTGAGCTATGTTGTTGGATTGGTGAGTCAGTTTATGCAGGCTCCAAGGAAACCGCATTTGGATGTGGCTAGTAGATGCATACTCAGGTATGTGAAGTCCACATTGTAGTATGGACTATTTTATGAGATTGGGGTTCAGATACAGTTGCATGGATACACTGATGCTGATTGGGCTGGTAGTATTTTTGATAGACGATCTAGCAGTGGATATGTGTTCTCTTTTGGGAGTGCTGCAGTCACTTGGAGCAGCAAGAAACAACCAACAGTTGCCTTGTCGAGCACAGAGGCTAAGTACAGGGGTGTAGCAATGGCTGCATGTGAGGTAGCTTGGTTGCATAAGCTACTTTATGATATGCATCAGTCTACAGATGGGATAGTTGTCATTTATTGTGACAACATGAGCAGTATACACTTGGCAAATAACCCAGTCTATCATGCTAGAACAAAGCACATTGAGGTGCATTATCACTGTGCGGGAGAAGCTTTTACTAGGTCTTATTGATCTAGTTTATGTCAGCACAGAGGATGAGGTAGCTGACATATTCATGAAGGCATTGGGTGCAAAGAAGCTGCGCAAGTTCAGAGACCTGCTTGGTGTGCAAGAATTGGGATTGAGCTCGAGGGGGAGTGTTGACATATGCCAGGGTGACTGTTGTGCATTTATGTCACTGACTTGTTAGCTACAGCGGTTGGTACACTGCCCATGAATAATAGCTGGATGACAACTATCCTTATGTACTCTAGTTCATGGCTCAATTAGTATGTCACCTTAGTTAGCTGAGTTTAGTTTGAGACCCACATATAGGGTTCTTCTATTTCTTTGTACTAGAGTTCTTTTGGCTTTCACAACTAAGAAGAGGAAAACTATTTTCAGCCTCCACCTTTGTGTGTATTCCCCCATTGTGTATGTGAGAAAGCCGCAAGTGATACTCCTTCCTTCTCTCCCACTATCTTCACAATCCTACTGCTTTGAAAAGATTTGGTCGCACAACCAAATCTCCCTAGACCCTCGTGATTAGGAAGAAGCTAGCGATTTGGCTGCATGGCAAAATCTCCCTAAATCCTCGTGATTTAAAATGAGCTAGAAAGATTTGGCATCACAGCCAAATCTTCCCAAATCCTGCTGCTTTGAAAAGATTTGGCTGCATGGCCAAATCTCCCTAGACCCTTGTGATTAGAAAGAAGCTAGCAAGATTTGGTTGCACAGCCAAATCTCCCTAAACCCTCGTGATTTATAAAAATCTAGAAAGATTTGGCATCGCAACCAAATCTCCCCAAACCTTAGTGCTTTGAAAAGATTTGGCTGCATGGCCAAATCTCCCCAAACCCTGGTGCTTTGAAAAGATTTGGCTGCACGGCCAAATCTCCATAGACCCTTGTGATTAGAAAGAAGCTAGCAAGATTTAGCCACACGACCAAATCTCCCTAGACCTAGGTGATTTAAAATAAGCTAGAAATATTTGACCGATTTGGAAGAAGCTAGCAAGATTTGGTTGCACAGCCAAATCTCTCGAGACCTAGTGCTTTGAAAGAAGCCCACAAGATCTGACCACAAGGACGAATCTCCCCAAACTCTGGTGCTTTGAAAGAAGCCCATAAGATTTGGCCACACATCCAAACCTCCCCTTCTGGTTCTTTAAAAGAAGCCCATAATATTTGGCTGCACGGCCAAATCTCCCTACACCGTGGTGCTAGACCCTGGTGCTTTCTCAAATCTACCACTATGTCTAGTGTTAATTGTCGATTCTATTTGGGATATGTTTATCGATAATGTGCTTTGTCTAACATTAAACATTGTAAAGATGATAGTTTGTATATTGCTTGGATTTTTTATAGGAAAGACTCAAATGTGAAGAAGGTTGAGAAAGTTGTAAGTGGATTTGGAGAAAAAAGCATACCTTGGTACTTTGACGTATATAGTATTGAGGGAGCACACTTGATACGAGTTCACTTATTTGTTTTGTTACCTAATAAAAGTGCATACACTAGCTCCTCCAAGCTATGTATATAGAGGGTTGAATAAAGAGCATGTGGAGAAGCTTGTTATAGACTTCGGCTATAACTCTAGGCCACCTGCTGCTGTAGCGGATTTAATGCCTTTCAATCCTGAAACAAAGGAGCCCCTAGAAAGGGTAGATAAAAAGGATCTAACCAAGTGCCACTACTGGATACTCTCTGGACAACATTCAATATATGCTACTAAAATATTCACATCTAATGATGATAACAGCACGGCCCAAAGAAAGAACTACTACCCCACCCACCAAGCAAGGATTGTAGTGAATTATCCCGCACGCTTTTGTGTGGAGATATAAAAGATGGCAAACCTCGAGTCTCAAAATATCTTGAGACAATCTCCATACATTGATATACTTAAGTAGGTGAGGGGATGATGGATTCTCTTTAACAAACTCAAGAAAGCACAACAAGGGCTTGTTGAGATATCAAGCTCTATCCCCGACATATCTCCTGGATGACTATCATTTATGTCACCGCCTATGTTAGTTGTACTCGTGGTATAGTTAGACTACCACGTATGTTTTGGTTTGGGTTCACATATGAACCACGTATTCTAGGGTTTGACATATAGGGTATTTCCCTCTTCTATTGTATTGTTGTTGTGTGCAAAAGTGAAAAAAGGCTTCACCCTCCAACCTTGTGTCCTCTCTCTCTCTTTTGTGTGTTGTGAAGAAAGCTGAACTTGAGTCTCCTATCTCTCTCCCTCTTTCTTTACATGGTATCAGAGCCTTGTTCGTGGTAAGGAGCTCAAGAAAGCTAGCCAAGTTTCTGGTGTCCTGGTAAGAGGACCAGTGTAGCTTTCCTATTTCGAGTTTGGGAGCAAATCTCTGCAGGTAGCACAGCCAGAAGTGCAGGAGTGCACTGCTTCAGATTGAGAGGCCCTTCGCGGTGCGGCGAGAGTGCAGTATATGCTGTGGGAAAGGGCAAAGCCCTTGGTGACTTTATTTTTCTGATTTGAGGCCGTTTCGGGGCCCGTTTTGAAGGCGGAAGTTCTTCGCAGGCACTCAGAAAAAGGCCCTGTTTTTGCTGTGCGACCACCGCGCGGCTAGTCGGTGGAAAGGTGCCACAGAAATTGAATCGTATGCCTGTGTGCAGAGATATTGGGAGTTGCAGATTCATGCCTGTTGCCTGTTGATGCAAAATCGTCACTAGGAAGTGACTGTGTGGTGAAATACCACTTTCGTCAGTGTTGCAGATCTGCCCCTGTGAGGCTTTTCGCAGAAGTTTTGCTATTTGCTCTTGTGAGGCATTTGCTGTGTTTACAGGTTGCTGTTGCAATTCGTGATTTGTAAAATGTCTGAGAATCTGTCTACCATTGTCAGTGAGAAGCTTGACAAGAACAACTTCCAAGCATGGAAGTTTAGGATGACAAACTTCCTTATGGGAAAGGGAGTTTGGGATTACATCAGTGGTGAAACTGCAGAACCAGTTTTGGGTACTGCTCCCACTCCTGCTGAATTGAAGGCCTTTAAGGAATGGCATGAAAAAGCCAGAAAATGCTTGTATTGGCTATCTGTTAGCATTTCAGATTCTATGATTGTGCATATACAGGATGTAGAGACGCCTAAGGAAGCATGGGATACATTGGTGAAGCTGTATAGCACAAATACCAAAGCACGAAAGATGCAGCTAAAGCAGGAGTTGCACAATGTGCAAAGGAAAAATCTGAATATAAATGAGTATTCCTTGAAGGTGAAAGGCCTTGCAGATTCTCTTGCCTCCATTGGAGCACCTGTTGATGATGAGGACTTAGTGTCTGTGACCTTGAATGGTCTTGGGAAAGATTATGCACAGTTTCGGACATCCATTGGAGTCCGTGAAACATTTCCTGATTTTCAGGAACTTATTGCTCTCTTGCTGAGTGAAGAGCAAAGGAATGGTGGTTCAGCCACCTCAACTTCTCAAGAGACTGCTTTCTACTCGAATACAGGTAGAGGCAGGGGTAGAGGAAGAGGCCGTTCTGGTGGCCGTGCAGGAAATCAGAACCAACAGCAACAACAGGAAAACCAGTCCTATGGAGGAGGACGTGGTAGTTCTAGAGGCAGGGGGAGCCAAAGAGGCCGTGGTTCATGGCAAAGGAACCAGCAAGTAAATAGCAGCACAGAATGCTATTATTGTGGAAAGCCTGGACACAAGGAGAATACATGCTATAAAAAGCAGAATGACATCAAAAGTGGGAAGTTGCAGCAAAGCAACTATGCATCATCAAGTGGGCATGGTGACGACAGAAATGAGCACCTTTTTGTGATGCAGCATATGGTTAACTCCATGTCAGGAGATGCTGCAGCTTGCAATGATGTTTGGTATGTTGATTCAGGTGCCTCTAACCACATGACCAGTCATGGTGAGTGGTTTCATGATGTCAGAAATTTGGATAAGCCAGGTTATGTTGAAACAGGTGATGATACTGCGCACCCAATTACGCAGGTTGGTAAAGTGCCATTGGCTATGCAGGATGGCAAAACAAAGTACTTGGCAGATGTACTTCATGTTCCAAAAATCACTAAGAACCTGGTTTCAGTTGGCCAGATGGTTGAGCAAGGTCTGCAGGTTAGATTTAACCCTGATGGATGCTTCGTTGAGGACTTGAAAAATAAGTGCCGCTTGGTTGCGAAAGGCAACAAAAATGGCAGAATGTTCACCTTGGATGTTGATATGCCTGAGGTGAAAGCTGCTATGTTTGCGCATGGGAGAGGTGTCATTGCAGATATTGAGATATGGCACAAGCGCATTGGGCACGTGAATATACAAAGGCTGAAATCTATGCAAACGAAAAACATTGTTGCAGGTTTGCCTAAATTCAGAGTTGAGGGAATGCAAAAGGTATGTGAAGCATGCCAAATGGGTAAGCAGGCCAGACATGCATTTCCCAAAAATGCTAAGGTGAGCAGAAGACCTTTGGAAGTGATCCATTCAGATGTTTGGACAACCAAAGCTGCTTCTATTGGTGGATGCCATTATTATGTGACGTTTATTGATGACTACACTAGGAAGGTGTGGATTTATTTTATGAAGCACAAAAGTGAAGTGTTCAGCCATTTCAAGGCTTTTAAGGCCATGGTTGAAAAAGAGAAAGGTGTGCATATTAAAGTGCTAAGATCTGATGGAGGGGGAGAGTACTTTTCAGAAGAATTTTGTGAATATCTGAAAGAACAGGGAATTCAAAGGAAGTACTCATGCAGGTCTACCCCTCAGCAGAATGGGGTTGCAGAAAGGAAGAACAGGCATATTGCAGAAGTAGGACGGGCGATCCTAAATGAGAAAAACATGCCTGATTATTTTTGGGATGAAGCAGTAGCAACTGCTGTTTATATTATGAACAGAACCCCCACTGCAGCTGTCCATGGCATGACGCCTGAAGAAATGTATACAGGCCAAAAACCAGATATTTCTCACTTGAAGGTATTTGTTGGTTGCATAGCTTATGTTCATGTTCCTGATGAGAAGAGAACAAAGCTGGATCCAAAGGCAGAAAAATGCATCTTTATTGGATATGCTCAGCACCAGAAAGGGTATCGCTGTTATAACCCTTCCACCCGCAAAATGCAAGTGAGCAGAGATGTTGTTTTTGATGAAATGAGCAGCTGGTATGCACCAACTGTTATGGTAGGAGATGCAGATGCAGGAAATGGGAATGCTACAATAAATGCAGAGCAGCAATCTCAAGCCTTGAGTGGACCCAGAGAGTCCTCTACTAGTGGATCTAATGCATGGACAGGGAGATTGAGATCTAGTGAATCGTCACATGGCAGTCCTGATAGTGTTGTGCAGGTATCACATAAGGGAAAAGAAAAAGTGGACCATACTCCAGTGTTTGATGTGTCTGCTGGTAGCTCTCATGTTGATGGAGAGTCAAGCGGCTCTGAAATGAGCCTTGATGAGGAACTTGGGATTCCTTCTGTTGTTACACCTGGTGCAAGGAAAAGCAGGCATGATTTAAAGACTCCTGCAACTGATCCAGTTGTACGGAGGTCCACTCGTATTAAGTATCCAGTTGATAGGCTGAGATATGATGGGTATATAGCACATCACTATGCTTATATGGTCAAGGTTCTAGAGGAGCCAGAGCCCACATGTTTTGAGGATGCAGCAGGGCATAAAAATTGGGAAGCAGCTATGGATGAAGAGATGGCTGCCTTGGATGCAAACCACACTTGGGATTTGATGCCTTTGCCTCATGATAAGAAGGCTATTGGCTGCAAGTGGGTTTACAAAGTAAAGCACAATGCTGATGGGTCTGTTAGCAGGTACAAGGCAAGATTGGTTGCCAAAGGTTTTGCACAGACATATGGAATTGACTATGAGGAAACTTTCAGCCCAGTTGCAAGGATGGCAACCGTGAGAGCAGTAATTGCTATGGCTGCTGCAAAGGGATGGTCTTTGCATCAGATGGATGTGAAAAATGCCTTCTTGCATGGTGATTTGCAGGAAGAGGTTTATATGATGCAGTCAGAAGGTTATGAGGATAACTCACACCCCGATTTTGTATGCAGGTTGCGCAAAGCCTTGTATGGCTTAAAACAGGCACCAAGGGCATGGTCAAACAAGATAGGGCAATATCTTGTCACTATTGGATTTCAGATTTCCAATTCAGATTTTTCACTTTATGTGAAAAGGACAAACAGAGGGATTGTGCTTATAGTCATCTATGTTGATGACTTGATTATTACAGGTGATAGTGATGCAGACATTAATGAAGTGAAGCTGCTGTTGAAGCAGAAATTTGAGATGAAGGATTTGGGAGAGCTGCGTTACTTCTTGGGCATTGAGGTTATTAGATCCCCGAGTGGGATATGGCTGTTGCAAAGGCAATACGGTTTGGACATGCTGTCCAAATATGGGATGACAGGCTGTAAGCCTATTTCTGTTCCATTGGAGCAGAATGTGAAGCTCAATGCAGAGTCAGGTGAGCTTCTTGAAGATATTACTATGTACAGGCGCATAGTAGGTAGCTTGATTTACATGACTATAACCAGACCAGATTTGAGCTATGCTGTGGGGCTGGTGAGTCAGTTTATGCAGGCACCGAGGAAGCCACATTTGGATGCGGCTAGGCGCATACTGCGGTATGTGAAGTCCACATTGCATTATGGACTGTTTTATGAAGCTGGGTGTGCATTACAGGTACATGGATACACAGATGCTGACTGGGCTGGTAGTGTCTCAAACAGGAGATCTACTAGTGGTTTTATGTTTTCCCTTGGGAGTGGTGCCATCAGTTGGAGCAGCAAGAAGCAGCCAACAGTTGCCTTGTCGAGCACAGAGGCTGAGTACAGGGGTGCAGCAATGGCTGCATGTGAGGTAGCTTGGTTACGGAAGCTACTTGCAGATATGGGACAGTCAATTCATGCAGCAGTTGTCATTCATTGTGACAACATTAGCAGCATCATGCTTGCTAATAACCCAGTTTATCATGCTAGAACGAAGCACATTGAGGTGCATTATCACTTTGTGAGAGAGAAGGTTCTAGCTGGTGAGATTGATCTTGTTTATGTCAGCACTGAGGAGCAGGTGGCTGATATTTTTACGAAGGCATTGGGTACCGAGAAGCTTCGCAGATTTAGGAGCTTGCTTGGTGTACGTGAGATGGATTTGAGCTTGAGGGGGAGTGTTGAGATATCAAGCTCTATCCCCGACATATCTCCTGGATGACTATCATTTATGTCACCGCCTATGTTAGTTGTACTCGTGGTATAGTTAGACTACCACGTATGTTTTGGTTTGGGTTCACATATGAACCACGTATTCTAGGGTTTGACATATAGGGTATTTCCCTCTTCTATTGTATTGTTGTTGTGTGCAAAAGTGAAAAAAGGCTTCACCCTCCAACCTTGTGTCCTCTCTCTCTCTTTTGTGTGTTGTGAAGAAAGCTGAACTTGAGTCTCCTATCTCTCTCCCTCTTTCTTTACAGGGCTTGCAAAAGGACATCCAAATTGTGAGAATTGGGATGTAAGTACAAATTTTAATTATAAATCATTTTTTACAAGTCTATTTTCTTAATTATTACATTCTAATGGATTCATATATTTTGTAGCCTTTCATTGACATTGGCAAGGTAACATTGGGAAATAGCTTTGCCACAAAGGATGTACATATGATCATCACAAGCGATGCCATTTATGATGGTTGGATCTCCATCCTTGAGGATTACATTGCAGGCAAATATTCACAGCATGGAAAATGCCGTAGGCAACCCACAATCTCAATGTTTAGATGCTTGCATGGATTGAGTGATGATCAAATTTGTCAAATTCAAAATGACATTAAGGAAGGTACAGTAGTCATAGCTAAAACAAAGATTGATGCCATGATTCTTGATATTGAAGGACGAGCTATGCAGATCAAGAGAGATGCTGCACTACAAGGAGAACTTTATATATTTATATTGGCAGAACGGCCCTTATACATAATGTGTACCAAGAGCCAATGGCAATAGGGGTTGCTTTTTTGGATGTATGACTATGTGGGTCCCATATATCCAGCAGCAAAAGGAACATAGGCACGCTACATCATTTTGGCCACTGATTACTTTACAAAATGGGCTAAAGCTAAAGTAGTCAGAAAGGCAGATGCCAGAAGCACATGCCAGAAGCACAGCAAGATTCTTATACAAAAATGTGATCACCCGATTCGGATGCCCCATTGAAATTGTGTCGGATGGAGGCACACATTTTGTCAATCCCCCCGCGCGAAGGCTTGTGTCCATAGAACTCTGGTGATATCTTGTTGTGGAGAGGCAAGTGTGCGGCCCATCTGCATGAGTTCTTGACAATCTTTGTATTGCTTGTACGCGGTATAAGTATAGGAGATCTCGTCGAGGATGCGGATGGTGTGATCACTGAGTAAATCTTTGAGCTCTTCTTCACTATAACCGGGAAATACTAGCAAACTGTGCTTCTTGACCATCGCTAAGTTTTGCAGCCATATTCTACCAAGCTGCTCGAAAATGGCCTCTAGGGTCGTGCACGCAAACCTCCATTCTGCTCCCAGTGGTGCAGCAGCAAGCCCAAATGGCGGCGGGGATGGCCATAGCTGCTACTGTAGTGAGGAAGCCGAGGAAGCTCCTTCCTTCCTAGCCTCGAGCTCCTTCCTTCCTAGACTGCCTAGACTGCCTTCCTGGACTGCCTGGGGCAGCAAAAGAGGCAGCGCGTTAACGCGCTGCCTCTTTTGCTGCCCCAGGCAGTCCAACTGCCACCTCACCTTTTGCAACTTCACCACCCTTGAGCTCCTCCTCACCCTCCTCACCCTCCAGCCATATTCTGCCAAGCTGGCCTCCAGGGTCGTGCACGCAAACCTCCATTCTGCTCCCAGTGGTGCAACAGCAAGCCCAAAGGGCGATGGGGACGGCCATAGCTGCTGTTGTGGTGAGGAAGCCTCGAGATCCTTCCTTCCCAGCCTCGAGCTCCTTCCTTCTTGGACTGCCTGGACTGCCTTCCTGGACTGCCTGGGGCAGCAAAAGAGGCAGCGCGTTAACGCGCTGCCTCTTTTGCTGCCCCAGGCAGTCCAACTGCCACCTCACCTTCTGCAACCTCACCACCCTTGAGCTCCTCCTCTTCTGCAACCTCACCACCCGTGAGCTCCTCCTCACCCTCCTCAACCTACAATGAATTGTATAGAGTACTCAACACCCGTGAGCTCCCGCCTTTCCACATCAATTCGGAAGTTTTGTCTCATGCGCTTAGCTTCATCCTTCTCCCTCGATGGCAACCTCCTACTCACATAGGTGCATTTTCTCCTTTCATTTTGTAGCCTCCTTGCCTTTTTGAGCTTGCCCCTTCGACGCCCTTCACACTCAGGTGCTTGAATTCTTTTTCACATCTCTACCTCTCAACTTGCATTATCACTCGTACAAGCACTTTCACTCGCGGAGGTATCCAACTTCCTTCCTGGACTGCCTGGGGCAGCAAAAGAGGCAGCGTGTTAACCTGGACGGCCTGGGGCAGCAAAAGAGGCAGCGTGTTAACTTGGACTGTGTGAGGTAGCAAAAGAGGCAACGCGTTAACGCGCTGCCTCTTTTGCTGCCTCAGGCAGTCCAGGAAGGAAGTTGGACTGCCTGGGGCAGTCCAACCTTGCTCGCTGTGGTGGCAGTTGGACTGCCTGGGGCAGCAAAAGAGGCAGCGTGGCAGCAAAAGAGGCAGCGCGTTAACGCCCTGCCTCTTTTGCTGCCTCAGGGAGTCCAACTTTCACCACATTGAGCCACCTTGCTTCATATCTCTTTCGGCTCACTTTGCTTCATATCTTTTTCTTGCTTGCACTCTTGCCGTTACGCTTGCCTCCCTAGGCTATGGTCATTGAATTTCTGAAGAGAAAAGAGTACTTACCTCAAAAGCTCTTTGCTCGTTGATGTTTGTTGAAGGCCACAAGGAGGAGGTCGATGTTGTTGAAGTTTGTTGAAAGCCACAAGCAACCCGATGTCATGGCAAACACCTCGGAAAGGAAGGAGTCGACATCGCTAAACTTTTGAACTGTGAAAAGATGAGAGGGCAGGAAAATAAATTTTTTTGGACATTTGGAGGAGTGTGAGGAGCATTTGGGGGAAGCTTTAAGGCTGGAGAGAAAGAGAGATAAAATCGCTTCAGGGCTGGAGAGCCCACCATGCCCTTCCTTTTGCAGGCAATGGTCATTATTAGAGAGATTTTGCAGGCGATTTTGTAGTAATGATTTTACAGGCGATGGTCATTATTAGACAGATTTTGCAGGCGTCCCCTTTAGAGAAACGATTTTTGAGGGATTTTGCAGGCCTGGTCATTATTAGACAGTAGGAGAAGACCGCATAACTAACACCTTGTAATAGTGAGCAGAACACCATGTAATGACTCATGATGGAAATAGTAATGTTGCTCGTTCATGCAAATGTGAAGTAAACAAACACATTTCGATAGTTTTCATTTTAGATATGGATTTGAAGATACTACTCATTCTAACTATTGCTAGTAAAATATAGTAATTATTAATCTTTAATTTTTTTCTTGATATTTTAGTCTTTCAATACCAATATATAGATTTGAAATTTAGTTCTCTTTTTATTCATTTATATTAAATGTACACCCTTATTGAATGAAATGCATGGAGGCGTCATTCAAATGCATGAAGGCATCTTGTTGTAGCTAATAAACACATATTTGTTCAATAAAGACCTGCGCTAATAGTGACAATCCATTTGCATTTGACACTTACAGAGACGAACTTGCTTCTCTCCCATAATCCCTCTCAGTGGCTCTTTCAACACTTCTCTTTGCTCCATTCTCTTCGGTCTCCAACACATCTATGCCATTTCTTCTTTTGCCTCCCTACTTTTGGACCCTTTGTGTAGCTAGCTTTTCTCTTGTTCTTTGGTTGGTGTCATCTGGTGCTACATCTTGGCTCTAGCATTTGAATCATGCCTTTCTCAGTTTTCATTCGCTTTGGAGAACACGAATCATTGACCATTTGTTTTGACACTCCTTTCTTGAAGGTTTCATTGGTTGAGCTTAAGGAACACTTTCACATTGAGAACGAGGACATTGAGCTGCATCAAGAAATTGGAATAGATGAGCTTGCCATCGTACTTCTAGTGGTGAACTTAGAGGATGGTCAGAAAGGGTTCAAGATTAGTGGTGGCCAACAATCTACCTTAAGAGTTCACATGTCCGATAAGAGAGGTACTCATGGTGACTTTATGAATCATGAATTGAATAGTGTGGTTTCACTTATAGAGAGGATGCCTTTGAATAGTTCTCTTCATGTTGCGCTCAAATCTGCAGTTCGGGTGGAGAAGGTTACTGAGCTTCCTCTAACTTATGATGGATATATTGTCTTTGAACTTCCACCTATGCCTAAGGGTTCACCAATGTCTGGAATGGAATAGAATGCTAATGGTCATGTTTGGACAAAATATTCCACATGTTCGCAAGACTGCTTCAATGGTGTTGTGAGAATGAGTATCTGTTCAAGTTATTTGAGATGTTGTAATTTGGATTGTCCTTTCCTTGAACAAATGGGAATTTTAAATGATACACAATGGAAAGGAAAGCTTAGGAGACCTCCTCTACTTGGTCCCATTGATCCAGCCTTGGGGTCACTTGTGTGCAAGCATTGTGATGCAATACCAGAGTGTGTTTACCTATGCAGTGCTATTATATATTATTACTTTCCCCATGAACGAGTGAAGACAATGAGATGCGCAGTGCATGTGGGTTTCGATGACCATCCAATTGAAAAAGGTAGAAGTTGAGCAAAGGAAATGCAAGTAGAGAATCTCATTTCAATGCGTGCTAGGTTGAATGGAAATTCCTCTTGCAAAAATATCGAGGTGTCTGTGGCAAAAGACCTTGTGATGGAGATGATGCTAGCAAAGGATGGGGTTGTTGTGGAGTCACTAGATGATCAAAAGTTCGAAGAAGTGCTTGAAACCATTACACCAATGACCCAGAGAAGGAGGCTTCAGAGAGTGGTGGAGAGCGCAAGAAGTGAGGCTAGAGGAGGGGATGGTGGAATGGATTCAATACTTGATTTAAAGAGGAGATGCAAATATCCATACCTACAAAGTATCCTATTTCCTGAACAATTGCAAGATGAACAACAACCGCATATCTTCAAAATGTCGACCATTGGTCCAGGATCAGGAGTTGATCTAGTGAATCGCATGCGGCCTAGTGGAAGCTTGGGATCACAATGGGTTCATTTTGACCATGTGCATCGAGTGAGGGGATGGTCAACAATGGGTTCTCATGTGTATGACCCATTCATAAGGGAACTATTAACTATAGCAATATGTGAATTCAAGGTGGAGGATAACCATGCTCAAGTTCGATTCTGGGAGCTACTGAACAATACAATGGAGAAGAATGGTTTTAAAAAACCTAAATTCTGTGGATTCATGGCAGATGGAGCAGGAGCAAATTGGCTGGCTGTCCGCACTGTTTACAATGGTGGACCTGAAAATGTGATGGATGGTAGAGAAAGAACTTGTGTTTTCCATTGGGAGATGAGCATGGTTGAGCACACCAGACGATGCATTAAGCCACAATTTCAGGAGGAGAATAAAGTTCTATGTCGGAAGTGGAGAGAGGCAACAACTTCAACTTCTGCAGACCAATGCAAACAAACATTGAATTTGTATTGGTCCCCCACTCATGTGAAGGAGGGTGAGCTACCAACATTGCATACGTGGCTTTCTTGGTGGGATGTTAGAGTCAACCAGTGGGGGGGAATGTTCTTGCAGCAAGAAGAGCACTCTGAATTTGTTCCTACAGTCACTGTGAACCTTTCAGAGACAAAACATTCTAGCATGAGAGCAGCACATGGATATGCAAAACACATAACATTGTATGATGCTTGTGCAGTAGATCTTGCAATGAGCGTCCTTCAGAGTGCCCACTACAATGCCTTTATGAATGGAAGACACTTGGGTACAGGACCAAATTTGGATGCTCTCCGGCGAAGAATACTTGATGGTAGTGGGTCTGGTAAAGGGGACAGAAATAGGCTTGTGGATTTATCACACACAATGATTGAAGAGGCTAGGATACAATCTCCTGAGATGAATAGGCCAATAATAGAACCGGTGAGCATAAAAAGAAAGAGGGGTTCAAAATGTTCAACATCGGTCCATGGAAATGATAGTCATCGACCAGAATACATGACAATGACAACAAGGAGAGTGATAGGAAAAAGAAGACAAATTGATTTTAAAAGTCCATCACAGGACGTGGTTTGTAGAGAGATAGATATTCATGAAGCCAATTGGGCAATCAGGAGAACCTAACCACATAGCATTGTCACATGCTTTGGCTACTTGGTAGAGAGTCGGAGATGATGTGGGGCACTAATCAATTCACTTGGTAGAAGTGCAAGTTATGGTGTGTCAGCCCCTTGTTTTAAGGGAAGAAGGCAACATTCTCATGGAGTGATAGAGCAGTTTGTATGGTTTTGCAATACTTCTGTCACCCATACATGGAATGTGGATAAATCCATTCAAGGTGTTCCTGGGGTCTCTCCAGGTGTATGGAAGGTTGCAAGTGGGACATCAATGACTGTAGATGAGAGGGGTGCCCTTGTAAGGGCAGGGTTCGTATTTAATAGTGATGATTCTATTGGTGTGATGGGACCTCCTTATGCACAGCAAATCCATACACCTAGCCATGTGCGCCCTTCTCATCATGATGGAAAGCTTGTTTCATGGAGAAGTAAGTTGAATAAAGATTTTCTATCAACAAAGGATTGCAAGTTTATTTGGTGCTGAACATTTGGCTCAAGTGTTGAATTCTCCCCACCCTCTCCTCCTACCTATCTTGGACTACCGAGAAACTTGGGATGTCCGAATTTTAGTCTTGGTGTGATGACATCTTGGATTCTTCAATTTGATGGAGCTTACAAACCTTCAACCAAGGCGGCTGGTGTGGGTGTGAAGCTCACTTCACCGGGTGGTGAGGAGTATTGTTACAGCAAGTCTTCACCCGCAAGTACTTGCAATCAAGCTGAGTACTCGGTGCTCATTTTTGGGCTACAAAAGGCACAAGAACATCATGCCAAGCAATTGGAGGTGCAAGGAGATTCTCAACTAGTGTGTGAACAAGTTAGTGGAAGGTGGAAGGTGCGGAGCAAAAGCTTGGTTCCACGACATCAACAAGCCTTGGAACTTTGCAACCAATTTGAAGAGGTAAAAATTCAGCATATCCCTCGAGCTTGAAATCTTGTTGCTGATTTCTTGGCACGTGAAGCTTGTACTTCAATCACGCATGACGCGAGTGGAAGCGCCACCCCAACAAAGCCGCAAGCCACGAAGGAGGGTGATCATTTGTAAGGAATGCAAAGGTTGTGGTCATCATGAAACTAAGTGTTGGGCATACTTGATACGAGTTCACCGACTTCGGTAGATCATCAGGAGGGTTCTCAAGGACATTGCTCAAAAGAAGGATGCCAGACCACACACCCCTTGAAGAAATAGCATGGCGACTACAAGAACTGGAAGAAGTTGAAGGTGATGTGCAAGCTCTCCAACTGCTGACATTTGTCATGGCATTCTTGTTTGCCTTGATGAACAACCTCATGCAACACCGTGTCTCTAACCCTCGCTTGTAATGATCGATGTGATATCATGAGGGTTGGTCCTTTTAAGATTGTTCATGTGCTATTCTATGCTGAAGATTCTTCTCGTGTAATATTTCATACTACACCAGTCACACCCTACCCTGCCTATGTGTGCTTTTTGGATGTATCTTCACCCGATTTTCAGTTCAAGCTTCCTCTTACTATTGTTTGTCCATAGATAAGCCCCTCTTTTCCATCTTCTAAGCATGGCTGACATTCCCGTGTTTTGTGGACGGGTAGAAGAAAATCCAAATGAGTATCTTGTGGCCTTCAAGCGCCGTTGTGTTTCTCTCAACTTTCTTACTGAAGACAGATGGCTATTGGTTCTTCCCACATTTCTAGAGGGTTTGGCTCAAGTGTGGTATGAGAAGTAAGCTGAAGACGTTCGCCAAAGTTGGCCAAGGTTGACAGCAGTGATGATTGAGTATTTTGGCAAAGAAGAGGAGCCGGAGAATGTGTACCTGCACGTGGCAAACTTGAAGCAGTCCCCTCAATTCCTGCAACAACAACCTGGGGGGTCTAACTCAGGGGCATAACCCCACCCCTCATCAAGGATGTATCCACCACCTCCACCTCAGATGTATGGTCCTCCCTTAGATGCTTACCCTTAACAAGGTGGATATCCTCATCCTCCGCCTCAAAGATTTCCCCAACCTCGCCCACGAGCCCCCCTCCTCTCTACTCCCGTGGCCCCTCCACCTAAAGAGGCCCCCCCTGCAACAGAACCTGGAGTCAATGACCTAGCCAAGGCCCTACATGACCTTCGGCTTGAGATGGTGGGCATCAGAAATCAAGCCAACCGCCCTCCAAGAGATCGTGCTAATGTTGTATGCTACGAGTGCCACCAGAAGGGTCATTATCGCACAGAATGCCCCAATATTCCAAGGGTGAATCTTCTAAGTGAGTCGGGCACTGAGGATTCTGATGTAGAGATCCTTGACCTCGGGAAAAGAAGTCGTGCCACCTCGGACCCCTCTCCAAACCGTGGACCGGGCCGCCCCAGGAAGAAGGTGTCCTTCTTAGAGCCCTCAGATGCTGAGATGGCCCACCAACAGAGAAGACTAAAAGATCTCGCAAGAGTAAATGGTCACCCTCGGATTTTCCCATCGGCTCAGGGCAAGAGGACTATTCGGTCGTTCAGGACCTTGCTCATCGGTCTTTGAGCATCACACTCCCTCAACTAATAGCATTAAGCCCTAAGGTGAGACGTGAGCTACAGCAAGGTCTCTCAACAAGGAAGAGCAAGAAAAAGGGAAAGGTACGAGAGGTATCTTCTATCTCTAAAGAAATTGATCGGCACCCACATACAGTAGATGTCATCATAGATAATTGCCGTGTCAAAAATGTGTGTGTTGATGGGGGAGCTGCATGTAATATCATGGTGCCCCGAATCATGAAGAAATTGAATTTGAAATGTACAAGGCATTCCTCCACTCGAATCAAGGTAGCAGATGGTCGACGACTCTCCACCTTGGGAGTCATTGAGGATTTGCCCATCACTGTCAATGGGTTGACCACCACTGTCAATTTCTATGTAGTGGACATTGAAGATACAGGCAAAAGTTACCTAGCCATACTCGGGAGACCATGGTTGAGAAAAAGTGATGCAGTCAGCTATTGGAAGACAAGACACATGTCTTTTGGTGCTTCGAAGGAGAAGATCCCAGTGCAACCTGGTGCCATGGAACCGGAAGAAGAAGAGGAGCATGAAGTGATACTCTCTCATCCTCAGTGTCTGAGTCCATGGAAGAATCAGACAGGGGGGAGGGATTCTCAGAGGAGGAATTTTACATGATGGGGGTGTCTCCGACCCTGCCACCTGCAGAAAAGATAACAGCTAGTCCTCAATAGCTCAAATCAATGCTTTCTCCAGACCTCACTCCAGGTGAGAAAGATGAGTTTCTTGAAATGTTCAAAGATTTCCCTGACCTCTTTGCAACTAGCTACCACCACCTTCGCCATGTGACTGCCATAGAGAACAAAATAGAGCTGAAGCCTGATGCAAAGCCTGTGGCTCAGAAGTATCAGAGATTAGGGCCCCTGCAGACCGATGCTTTGCGCTCCGAGTTTCAAAAGCTTGTAGAGGCTGGGTTTATTGTTCCGGTTCACAATACTAAATGGGTTTCACCAGTGGTAGTCATTCCAAAGAAAAACAACAAGTGGCGGGTCTGCATCGACTATAAGAAGCTCAATGCTGCCACCAAGAGGGATCATCATCCTCTACCCTTTCAAGACCTCATTCTTGAGAAGGTAAGCGGTCATGAGATGTATACTTTCTGTGATGGTTACTCGGGGTTTTATCAAATCAGAATTGCCGAGGAAGATGTGCTTAAAACCACATTTGCCACACCCTGGGGGACATTTTCATTCAAAGTAATGCCATTTGGCCTCACCAATGCTCCTGCTACCTTTCAAAGATTTATGCAGATGGTGTTTGCTCCTTATTTGGGGGATTTCTTGGAGGTGTTTTGATGATTTCTGTATATTCTCATCACGTAAGGAGCACATCATGAAGGTTAGATTGGCCTTCCAAAGGGTCAATGATGCAAATGGCAGTCTCAACCCTGAGAAATGCACCATTGGAGCCACTCAAGGGAGGTTATTGGGACATGTTGTCTCATCCGAGGGCATCAAGCCTGACCCCGAGAAGGTAGAAGCCATCCTCAAGCTCTCCCCACCTACAACCAAACGTCAGGTATGCTCATTTGTCAATCTAGCAGGATACTATCGCCGCTTCATTGATCAATATGCTGCTTTGACACGGCCCATGACTATGCTATTAAAAGATGGGGTTGATTTCTCTTGGGATGAGGATTGTGATCATGGGTTTGCACAAATCAAGAATGCTCTGGCTTCAGAACCCATTCTACGCAATCCAGACTGGTCAAAGACCTTCTATATCAATCCTGGGTTTGGTGAGCACACTCTGGCAGGTATTCTTCTCCAGCAAGGGGAGGATCGGTTCATGTACCTCGTTCGATTTGCTTCTCGACAATTGCTCGACACTGAGCGACGCTATTCAGAGGCTGACAAGCATGCATTGTCTTTGGTGTTTTGCATTGAGAAATTTAAGCATTATGTGGCTGGAAAGTCCTTCTTTATACTCACTGGCACTGGTCTTGCAAAGCAGGTTCTTCAATCACCAAATCCCATGGGCCGGTTGGCCAAATGGTTGGCAGTTCTACAAGAATATGATTTTTCTTTCAAAATTGTAAAAGGGGGTTGTTCCAACTTGAAGAATGCTTTGATTGATTTAGAGGAGTGCCTTGATGTAACCTTGGTAGCAGCCATAGAAGTTGGGGATCCTTGGTATGGTGGTATCTACAAGTTTTTGACCGCTTTCTCCTTTCCTTCAGAAAGTACTAGCTATGAGAGAAAGAAGATCCGCAGAGATAGTAGGCACTACACCCTCCTTGATGGGGTGTTGTACCGTCAAGGCATGGATGGGGTACTCAGATGGGCCATTGATGCAGATGAAGTGCCTAAGGTATTGAAGCATTATCATGATGGATTTTGTGGAGGCCACTATGCCAGTGACTATACAGCTAAGAATATTTTACATGCTGGATACTATTGGCCGACCTTGTTCAAAGATGTCACTTTGTATTGCAAAACCTGTGAACCATGTCAATTCTTCGGTAGGAAGGATTTGCGTTCCGGGCAACATCACCCAGTGATGTCCATCCATCCGTTTCAGAAATGGGGAATAGATTTTGTCGGGCCCTTGCCCATGACTACCCGCAAAAAGAAGTATCTTTTGGTAGCCACTCAGTATGTCACTAAGTGGGCTGAAGCTATCGCCCTCTCTGCTGCAAATGGCAAGGCAATTTCAAATTTCATCTTTGAACGTATCTGCACAAGGTTTGGGACACCCATGGAGATAGTCTCTGACCATGGGAGTCCATTCTTAAATGAAGCAGTGGAGTTACTCATGGATCGCATGGGCATTGATCATCACAGTTCTAGCATCTATTATCCAGCATCCATGGGTCAAACAGAGTGGACCAATGGCCTCCTTTGTAAAACCATGGGAAAAATGGCCGCAGGGAACAGGAGCCAATGGGATCAGAAGGTCACTGAAGCCGTGTGGGCTTACAACATCACTCATAAAACATGTACAGGTCACACCCCTTTTGAGTTGGTGTATGGTACTGAGGTAGTTTTACCACTAGAGATAGAGATTCTAGCCTTGAGATTGGCACAGGAACAGAGGATGACAAAAGATGAACATGTAGAGGCCAGATTGGTACAACTTGAGAAGTTAGATGAGACCCGATGCCTTGCACTACACCAAACAGAGATCCAAAAGAATCGACAAAAGGCCCGATTGGATGCTAAGATTCGCAAGGGATGGGAAAGACACTTTGCTGAGGGGGATGTTGTGCTATGCTTTGATAACAGATTGGACCACCAAATGGATAAGAAGTTTCTGCCACTGTGGGCTGGTCCATACAAAGTCATCAAAGAATGTAGCAATGGGTCTGTACAAGTTCAGGAGCTGCATGAACCATATGGCAAGAAGGTGATCAACAAGCGTTACCTCAAGCCTTTCTTTGTGCATGATGGTCCCAGGCATGGAAATGCTATGCATTCCCTGCCTGGGGGGGGGAACTGTTATGGATAAAATTGTCTAAGGAAAAAGGCATTAATATGTGTGTGTGTTTGTATATGTGACAATAGTATAATAAAATATGGTGTGCATAGGGCCCAAGGTTGAGGTGGCAAGGCATGACCATGTGCCACCCTTCCATGTAAGAGGACCCATAAGGTGTGTTGTACATAATCCATGATAGTAATATTATAAAATGCAAGGTGGCATGGCTCCTCCATGTGCCACCCCTCCACCTAGGCTGCATTTAGTGAGATATGGCTCAAAGTCCATGGGAGAAGCAATATAAAATAGGTGGAGATAGATTTTATATTGAGTTATTCCCTCCATATGGGATAGGCCCATGTGGGGGAGGTATAGAAGGACCAAGAGAACTAGTTAAATAATGGGGAAAGTAGGATGAGGTGGCAAGATTCCTTGTGCCAACCCTCCACTTGTCCTCCTAGAGGTTTGAACATATAATAAAATTGGAAAGAGACCAAGGGAGTATCATAGACTTGAGATATGGGGCTTGATTTATGTGGAAAATTGAGGCAAAGGGTTGTCGCACACAATTGAGAGTGCGTAACCACCTAGCCCACATGGGAGACTTTTCCACACACACCATGCATGTGGGAGGATACATTAATGTGAAGAGACCCCCTCTTTTGGCTATAAAAGGAAGGGGCTATTCCTTGATGAGACACGCTCATTCTTGTAAAGCCACCTAGCTAGTATTTTGATATTTCCCTCTCATCCCTTCTTTCCAATAAAGTATGGTTCACTTCCCTTGATGTCTACATCTCAACATTCCTCCTCCTACCATGTACATGCTTCTCTTCCCCCTCTCCCTTTCCCCTTGTGTCATAGTCTCCCTTTTCCTTCCCTCCACTTCTAATTCCTTTTTTTTTCACCCCTATGACATCCCTTCGCATTTCACTCCTTTTGCCCCTCCACTTAGATCAAGTCATATCTCTTGATCCATGAAGAATTTGAGGGCACTCCAAAAGCAAAGTCGCTCGATTTTTTGTGCTCTACATGCTTGTCACATCACACACAAATTTTAGTGCAAGTTACACTCACATTTGAGCTCTTGACAAATTTACTTCCTACATGCACATCTGCCTCTACATCGATACATCTGTACTAGCACTTAAAAAGAACAAAAGAAAAGAAATTATTTGATGTTCTTTCATCGATCGACAGTTGGTATAGATCTAGATCAGAGTAGACTAGATCACCATAGAGGGGATGCATCACATTATCCCAAAAGATTCCAAAGACATTGATTGGATGCAGTGCACAAGTTAAAGCAAGACACGCCATGCAAGAAAGAGGGTGGCATCTCAACTTGGCTCGGTTGACTTAGAGAATGTTCTAGTGGATGGTTTGGAGGAGGAAGGCTCTTATAACTTTTACCACACAAAGCTTTAGCTCTAGTGCATTTGAAGGTATAGGATTTGAGTATGAGTACTATTCCTTGTAGAATCAATGGCATGTATATTTCTGAAGCAATGTAATTTCTAGCATGTTAGACTTTTAAAATATGTCATGCCATGGCCCTTTTATTTGCATTGGATGTAATGGTTTTGAGGCATTATTGTACTTTATGTGGATTTTGTATTCTAAGTAAAGGTTTTCATGCCTGTTTTCTGAAATACCATTGTCGAATTTTTTTCAAAAAAAGATGGTTTTTATGTCTTTTGTCAAAAGACATTGTGCAAAATGGCCATCTTTTTAAAAATATGTAAATTTCACATGAAAATAAAGGAATCTTTCAAAGATTCCCCTAGAGTTCTCATTTTGAAGTAATTAGATGTTACAATGTTAAAGCCTCTTGGCTATTCTTGACATCATTTGCCACAAGCCTTATAACACAGATCAGATTTTATATATTGCATTTCTATCTTCACCGACAGTTTAGATTCCACTTAGCATAGTCAGTGTTTTGCAATTGATTCATACAGAGATTTTCCTGACACTTTTACATATCCTGCACCATGTCTACGACTAGTAACCTCAATCTGGAGGCATCTGCTAAGCTAGACAACTCCAATTACGGTACATGGAAATACCAAATGGAGACCATTCTAGTACTTCAGGACAAATGGGAGTATGCCGATGGATTTACACCTAGACCATTTGACGATCCAGCCACCAGTAGCTCTACTGCACCTGTTGTCATAGCACCAGCAATGGGATCTATAGCTACACAAATAGTTTTTGCACCTGTAGTAGATCCTGCCATTGCCCGAGCTCAGGCAGAATGGGATAAGAAAGACAAGTACGCCTATCATCTGATCAAGTAGAATGTGCAAGATGTCATGCTAGGACATCTCAACACAATCAAGACATTGAAAGAAGCATGGGATATTTTGTAGCTCTCTACGAGTCCAAGAACACATCCAGGATTCTCACATTGAGAAACCAAATCAACCAGAGTTGTTGCAACAGTAGGGAAACCGGTCATGCTTACGTACTTAGGATAAAAGACTACAACAATCAACTCGCAGTAGTAGGAGAGACTATGAATCTAGTAGAAATGGTTCAAGTAATCCTGAATGGACTGGGAGAGGGACACAAGAATCTAGTCTAGAGTATTGCCATTCAATGGCAAATACCGACACTAGAAGAACTTCAATCAATCCTACTTGGTGAAGAACTCAGGACGCAAGCCATTCAAGCACAAAAAGGTCATTCTAATGATTAGGCATTCATAGCTTCAGACTGAAGCAGAGGCAGAGACAGAGGTAGAGGTAGATCATTCCAGAGAAGTGGTCATTATCAGCAACAAAATCAAAGTAAGCATTAGCATCAGCATCATCCTCAGCAACATCAAAATCAGCAAAGGGGAAATCATTCCAATCAAGGAAGACTCCAAGGACAAGGGAATGCATCCACCAATGTGTCAAACATTCAGTGCAACTACTGTCACAAGTTTGGACACTATGAAAGAGATTGTTGCATGAAGCAGTACGACCAAGGTGATCAATCTAGCAATAATCAAGGGAATTTTCACGGAAGAGGAAATCATCGTGGTGGACATTCTAGTCACAATCATATTGCAGATGAACATGGGAATATGTTTCTTGCAAATGAGGAAATGCAAGAGACTGATATAGTGTACCTAGACACTCACTGCAACCCCAAAGTGGATTTCAGCTATCAAGTCGACCAAGTAGAATAGGATCCTTGGGTACATCGATAGTGGTGCATCATCTCACATGACAAATCATCAGGAATGGTTCACAGAGATGAAACCATTAGAAGGTCAAAAAAATGTCATCTACACAGTAGATAATACACCGAATCCAGTTCAAGGGACAAGCGTTATCCCTATGAACAATTTCATTGGTATGAAAGGATTGGTGAAAGATGTGCTCTATGTTTCAAAACTCGGCAAGAACCTTTTGTTAGTAGGTTAAATGATGGAACACAACTACCAAGTCATCTTCGATAGAGATGAATGCACAATCAGAGACAAATCCAAAAGACGTCAGTTAGTAGCAAAAGGTGTCAAGGAAGGACGCTTATATAGAATGCTAGCTACAGTACTAGATAAGCACACCATGTCAGCTCAACTGCAACAGATGCCACTATCTGCAAAATGGCACAAGAGATATGGTCAAGTCAACATCAAGCACCTGTTAGATCTCAAGAATTGAAATATGGAAATTGGGATTCCTACGCTACAGTTTCTTGGAAAGGTTTGCAAAGCATGCTACTTTGGCAAACAAAAGCGAACCAATTTTGGTAGAAGTACCTCTTGTGGATGAGGTATTCTTGATTTGATACATACAGATGTATGGGGATATGCCCCAAACCCGCAGCATCAATGGATCACTTTACTACTTGACTTTCATCTATGACTACAACAGATATTGTTGGGTCTACTTTCTGAAAGAGAAATCTGAAGTTTTTTCTGGATTTCAAGAATTCAAAGCCATGGTAGAAAACAGGCAGAAAGATCAAAGTCATGAGATTAGATAGAGGAGGTGAATACGTCTTCAGCATTCATGAACTTTTGAAAAAATCATGGCATTCGAAGACAATTGACTTGTGTAGATACTCCTCAGCAAAATGCAAGAGCTAAAGGAAAGAATGGGACTTTAGCAGATAGTGCTAATATATCCAAAACCACTAGCCGTGGTCATTTTCATGCTAACCTGAGGGTTGGCGATTCTGGACCGTGTCCTTCTTGTTTGGTTGGTTCAACCTTTGGTCGATTGATTGATGAAGATAGACACAGTTTAGAATTGCTAGGTAATAGCAATTGTTGAGATGATCGGAGATCTTTTGTTGGGTTGACCATGTTTAAGGTGTTCGAGATATATGTGCTCAAGTATTCTTCTGATTTATGGACTCCCTATTTAATTTAGGGGGGGATTGTTGTAATATGATCCTTATTGGGAGGGGTCTTGGATCTAAGGTTGAAAGGAGTTGGATGATAGGCTTAGTTACATGATCTCATGGAAGCTCATTGGTTGGTTGATGTGGAGACTTGTTGGTGATTATGAGGGCTTGTGATTGGCTCCCACACGTAGCAAGGGAGGCTAATGGTAAGCATGCATTAGCTTGTGGTTCCTAGCAAGTTCTAGAGGCGGCATGAATATGGTGGTGGCTCTATGTGACTCTTCAAGATCATAGGTGAAGAGAGTCTCCTACAAAGTACTAGGTTGTGAAGGAGGAAGGTCTTTTTGTCCAGGCTCTCTATTGAGAGTCTTGTGTATGTCACAAGCTTGTCTTGTAGTAGCTAGGGTCCTATCCTCAGCTGAGATTCTTGTCTCTTGTACAGGTGAAAATCCTCTGTAGAGGTGAGCCCCTATCCGATCTTGAGTCCCTACTATGTCAAGTCTTTATTCAGGTTTATGCAAAGTAGTTTTGCATCACTTGTCCCTTACCTTCGCCTGTATATGCTTTTCAATTCGGGTTGCAAGCTTTCTATTATCTCATGTGGGAAATCACAATATATGAAAGAGATCTATACAATTTCTAACACATACAACTTGTATGATTTGTTGTCTTCACATTTGCATGACTTTGTATCCACTTTTCTGCGATGGTCGTCATGTATGTGGGCATATGCTATGCAACAAAATATGCAAAGGTTCTCAATGCATGGCTTGTGTCCAATGAATGCTTCATAAGGTGTCATACCCTGAATCGATTCGGTCAGAAGCCGATTAAGCAAGTAGTTTACAGTGGCTATTGCTTCTGCCCAATATTGATTCGAATGATGCTTCTCACTAAGAATTGTTGCTCTAGAACTATCTACTAAAGTACCATTCTTCCTTTCAGCTCTTGCATTCGGATGAGGAGTATCTGCACAAGTGAATTGTCTTTGACTGCCATGACTTTTGCAAAAGTTCATGAATGCTGAAGACATGTATTCACCTTCTCTATCTGATCTCATGACTTTGATCTTTCTGCCTGCTTGGTTTTCTACCATGGCTTTGAATTATTGAAATCTGGAAAACATTTCAGATTTCTCTTTGAGAAAGTAGACCCAACAATATCTGCTGTAGTCATCGATGAAAGTCAAGTAGTAAAGTGAACCACTGATGCTACGGGTCTAGGAATAAGCCCATACATCTGTATGAATAAAATCAAGAATACCTCTTGCTCGAGAGGTACTTCTGCCAAAGTTGGTTTGCTTTTGTTTGCTGAAGCAGCATGCTTCACAAACTTTTCCAAGAAACTGTAGCTTTGGAATTCCAATTGCCATATTCTAATTCTTGAGCTCTATCAAGCTTTTGAAATTGACATGTCCATATGTCTCTTGTGCCATTTTGCCGGATAGTGGCATTTGTTGTGGTTGAGTTGACATGGCTTGCAAATCTAGTACTGTGGCTAGCATTCTAAACAAGCGTCCTTCCTTGACTACTTTTCCTACTAGCTGAAATCCTCTGGATTTGTCTCTGATAGTGCATTCATCTCCGTCGAAGATGACTCAATAGTTGTGTTCTATCATCTGACCTACTGATAAGAGGTTCTTGCTGAGCTTCAGAACATAGAATACATATTTCACCAATCCTTTCATACTAGTGAAATTGTTCATAGGGACAATGCTTGTCCCTTGAACTGGATTCGTTGTATTATCTGCTGTGTAGATGACATTCTTCTGACCTAATGGTTTCATCTCTGTGAACCATTCTTGATGTTTTATCATATGAGATGATGCACCGCTATCAATGTACCAAGGATTCTGATCTGCTTGGTTGACTTGATAGCTGAAATCTTCTTTTGAATTGCAATCAATGTCTAGATACACTGTATCAGTCTTCTGTATTTCCTTGTTTACAAGGAACATATTCCCATGTTCATTTGCATAATTACTGCGACTAGAATTTCCACCACGATGATTTCCTCTTCTATGGAAATTCCCTCAATTGCTGCTAGATTGACCACCTTGGTCTTATTGCTTCTTGCAGAATCTCTTTCATAGCGTCCAAACTTATGACAGTAGTTGCACTGAATGTTTGACATGTTGGTGGATGCATTCCCTTGTCCTTGGAATCTTCCTTGATTGGAATGAAAGTTCCTCTTTGTTGATTTTGATGTTGTTGAAGATGATGCTGATGCTGATTTTGACTTTGATGATGATTTTGCTACTGATGATGACCACTTCACTGGAATGATCTACCTCTGCCTCTACTTCTATCTGAATCTGTGAATGCTTGATCATCTAAGGTCTCTGTGGGAGCCAGTGGTTTGTCTAAAGAGAGACCGTGAGTGGCATTGCATTGAATGCATTTGTGGCACATGCAAGCATTCTAGTATGAAGCTGAAGAAGAAGAAATTTCATGTTTGTCCAAAGGAAATGACGGAAGACAACCATGTTGCTCGAAAATGGAGGAGATTTGAAAATGTCAATGTTGAAGGATCACATAAAAAGATATGGCTACTATCGCATAAGAGCTGTAAGAAAATAATACGTCTGTGCTCAACAGATAACAGGATCTCGTACGCAAGAGAGAAAACAAGATAGTATGGAGAATAAAAAATTTGATTACTATAGAACTGATGTACAATAGATGGCGCTGCCATCCAACCGTGCGCTCCTGTGAAAGAAGCTTCGATGGCATGCTAAAAATAGTAGAAGGCGTAGGCTGGATGCTAAGGAATCAGGGTTGCTGTAGCCAATGATGAAATGGGCTTCACAGGCTCGCTCTTATATAGCCACCAGTTGTAGTCGGTTAGGCTCAATTGGGTGACCGACCTAGTCTGCCCAAAATGGTCGACTGGGGGTCGGAATAGGCCACCAACCATACGATAGAACCGGTGCGCAAAACAAAGCAACTAACCTATGGTTACCGTTCAGGCCAGAGCCATCTGAGATCATCTGAGGCTCCAAACGGGCCCTGCAACCCAAGAGTGGGCCTCGAGAAATGCTTCGTCTACCCTCAGTGCGGTCAGTCAAGGGATGCCTTCCCATACTTGCATGTAGCCTAGTTGGCGGTGTGCCAACTCTATCTGAAGCCATCCAACCATCAAGCCACACATGGCCCCGATCTGGTGTCCAAACCAGGACCTACCGGCTACTCAAATGCCTTCTCCTCATATGGGGGGCTTACAAGTAGAGTTAGCTGGTTCTAGCGTAGTTACCCGAGAGTGGAGCATTGATATCTAACACCCCCCCTCAATGTCCACCTACAAGTGAACTTACTTTTTCGGTCCAATGCCAAGTCGATGAAGATGCCTCTCCAACAAGTCTCTTCCAAGAGCCTTCGTGAAGATGTCCACAACATTCTCTGTAGTTGGACAGTACACCAAGTCAACCTCTCCATCCATGATGAGCTCGTGTACAAAAGGATATTGAATCTCAATGTGTTTTGTGCGAGCGTGGAACATCGGGTTCTTTGCAATCACAATGTAACTCTAATTGTGACATGATAACTGCGTAGGCTTGTTCTGCACTACACCCATGTCCCCAAAATCCTCCTCAACCACACTGCCTTGCAAGAAGCAAAGCATGCAGATTTGTACTCGGCCTCGGTAGAAGAAAGAGCAACTATGGGTTGCTCCTTGCTGACCCATGACACAAGTCCAAATCCAAGTGAGAAACAGTACCCTGTCACTGATCTCCTGTTGTCCATGCCTCCTGCCCAATCCGAGTCACAAAATTCGGTTAAGATGTTGCCCTTGGTATAGGTAATGCCATAATCAAGTGTGCCTTTGATGTATTTCAGCACCCGCATCCCTGTCCTCCAATGGTGCTCCTGGGGCTTATTGGAAAACCTGCTTAGTACACTAGTCGCAAAACTGATGTTCGGCCGTGTGTTGCATAGGTAAATCAAGCTGCCCACAAGCCTTTTGTACTTCGCTTCATCCACCAATGGTGATGAATCCTCGTTTGAGAGCTTCACGTCAACCTCATAGGGGTACCAACTGTCTTGCACTCAGCCATGCCAAATGCCTTCAGTATCTCTCCAGCATACTTCAGCTATGAAATGAAGATATGTTTCGGCTCCTGCCAAACTTCAATCCCCAAACAGAAATGCATCAGTTCGAGGTCTATCATTTCAAACTCTCTTCCTAGCAAATGCTTCGTCTGCGAGATCTTCTCTTGATGGTTCCCTATTATGACAAGGTCGTCCACATAAAGGACCACGATCATACACCTGCCTCCTTCTCTGAAGATATACAAATTTGCATCAGATGGGCTCCTCTTGAACCCGTTTTGCAGAAAGTAGGCATCAATTCGCTGGTACCACGCTCGTGGGGCCTATTTCAGCCCATAAAGTGCCTTCTTCAGTTTGTAGACTTTACCTTTTGAACCGGGGATCTCAAAACCTGGTGGTTGTTCCACGAATACCTCCTCCTTGAGATCTCCATTCAGAAAGGCGGATTTCACATCCATCTGAAACACGGGCCAACTTCCCTAGGCAGCTAAAGCCAAAACACTACGAATTGTGGTTAGTCGAGCTGTGGGAGCAAAAGTATCTTGATAATAAAAACCATGTACCTGTGCAAATCCTTTTGCCACGAGCCGAGCCTTGTACTTATCCAACGTGCCGTCGGACTTGTACTTGGTCTTGTACACCCACTTGGTTCCAATTACCTTGCGTTTTGGTGGTCGATCCACAAGGTTCCAAGTGTTGTTCTTCATTATGGAGCCATACTCCGACTGCATAGCCTCCATCCACCTATCATTGCCCTTTGCCTCTTCAAGACACTTGGGTTCATCAGCACAGATCACTTTTGTCATCAAAGCATAGTTGACCAAGTGTTCTTGCGCCCTTCTTTGCTCCTCTAATCTCTTGGACCGGCGGTGTTCGGATGGTTCCTCCTCAATGGCTGGAGGTTCTCTGCCATCCAAAAGTTGCTTTACCCACTTTGGGAATGGCCGTTGCCGTTGTGGTTCTGCAGACTCTTCTTCATCTTCTTTGTCTTGAATCCTCCCAAGCACCGTTGGGGGAGTTCGGTCTGCTACTGGTGGTGGTACTGGATGGATATCCTGGTCCTGGTTGTCTGGGAAGAAAGCATCCTCCTCCAATTGATGCAGCTGTTTTGAGAAGACCACATCGCGACTTACAATTACCTTCTTGGTAATAGGGTTATAGAGATGGTAACCCTTTGCCTCTTCACTATAGCCCAAGAAAATACACTTCTGGCTCTTCAGTTCCCATTTGGTCCTAGTAACATCAGGGACATACACAAAATAGTCACATCCAAAAACTCTGAAATGTGCAGCTGAAGGTTTCTTACCAGAAAAGGCTTGCAGTGGAGTCATCCCATTCACAGCCTTCATGTAGTTACGATTCAGGATGTAAACTGCAGTGTTACATGCTTCAGCCCAGAAAGTCTTTGGAAAATCTTTCCCTTTCATCATACTCCAGCCCATTTCACAGATGATGCGCATCTTGTGTTCTGCTACTCCATTTTGCTGTGATGTATGTGGCAGGGGTTTCTGCCTCTTGATTCCGTGACTTTTGCAGTAACTTTCGATTTCAGTTGATGTGAACTCTCCACCTCTGTCTGATCTCAACTTCTTCACCTTCCTCCGCGTTCTTTCTCCATTATTACATGTCATTCCTTGAACCTACTAAAAGCCTCGTCTTTAGTCTTCAGGAAGTATATCCATATCCTTCTATTGTAGTCGTCGATCAGCGTCATGAAGTAGTAGGAACCACCCAAAGCTTCCGTCTCCATCTTTTCGTAGAGGTCCATGTGAATGAGCTCTAGAGGAGCCTTTGCCCTGCTGGCCTCTTTAGGAAAGGGATGCCGATGCTGCTTGCCCATCGTGCAAGCTTCACATACATCAGGCAGATTTGGAATTTCTGGTAGGTCTGCAATCATTCCACTTTTATGCATCTCCTTCAAAGAACTAAGGTTTAGATGACCAAACCTCTCATGCCACAGCTTAGTGTTCTTCACATCTGCTCGAGCATTGAAAGCTGAGAGTTCGTAAATGTTGTTGCACTGTGTACCTTTACCAACGACCTTCCCTTAAAGATCCATAATCTGTGCACCATTCTTATCAAATTGAACTTTGAGGTCTCGATCCGTGATCGCGAAAATGGACAACAAGTTCCTCTTGATATCTGGCACATAAAGAACATCGGACAACTGTTTTACAACTCCATCTGACTTGAGAGCAATCGTACCTTTTCCTTTTGCTCGATATTTGGAATCATTGCCGACTGCTACTAGGATGTCATTCCCTAACGGCTGTAGAGAGGTATACCAATCCTTCTAACTGGTCATGTGGCGTGATGCACCACTGTCAATGATCCAAGGTTCATCCGCAGGTACATGAACTGCCTCTGTGCAAGTCTCCTCAATTGCTATGAATAGCTCTATTAGTGCTGCCTGCGCGTTGTTGCTGGACTCTTTCTTTACTCTGTTCTTCTCATCATCTACAATCTTCTTTCGGCACTCATTCTGCTTATGCCCTGCCTTGTTGCAATAGAAGCACTTGATCTTCTTCTTTCTCTTTTTATCATCTAAAGAAGATGGGTTACCAGAGTCCTTACCCTTACCTTTCTTTGATCTAGTCCAGAAAGCCGAATCTTCTCCAGTCCTCGTCTTTTGATGCATCTCCTCCTCCAGAAGCATCACGCTGAAATTCTCAAAGTTGAGGGGCGGATTTCTATTATGTGTATTCAGTGCCATAACAAGACCGTCGTACTTTGGTGGGAGAATCCGTATGCACCTTCGTGCTAGATTCTCGATGGTGATGGTGATGCCAATCGCAGTCATCTGATCGCACAGATTCTTCACCCTAGTGATGAACTTCTCTGCCGCTTCAGACTCAGACAACTTCTCATTTGCGAGTTGAGTCTCCAGATTCTGAATCCGCATCTGATTCGTGGTCTCGTATTGATTTTTCAAGACCGTCCATGCCTCCTTCGCTGTGGTGACATTTTGAATTAATGCCATGACGAAATCACTAACACTGCAGACAATAGAACACAGTGCATCTGCATTTCTTCTTGTCTACGCGAGAATCTCATCCGTAGTTGGTACTATTTGTTGTCCTGCATTGGCTGGATCTAGTCTCGCAACTGGCCTCACGTCCACCCCAATAGCAGTATCCCAAAGCTGGTATGCGCTTAGGATGGTCTTCATCTTGAACTTCCAGAGTGGATAGTTAAAGCCATCCAACTTTCTGCTTTCGCCAAACGGTGGGATTCGCAGTCTTGCGGGCTAGGCCATCTCTCACAATCTGCTCGCAAACAGAAACACACTACTAAATCTTCTTGCTAGAGTCTAGGCTTGGATACCATGTAAGAAAATAATACAATGTCTGTGCTCAATAGATAATAGGATCTCGTACACAAGAGAGAAAACAAGATAGTATGGAGAATCAAAAATTTGATTACTATAGAACTGATACAATAGATGGCGCTGCCTCCCAACTATGCACTCCTATGAAAGAAGCTTCGATGGCATGCTGGAAACAGTAGAAGACGGAGTCTGGATGCTAAGGAATCAAGGTTGCTATAGCCAGTGATGAAATGGGCTTCACGGGCTTGCTCTTATATAGCACCAGTCATAGTCGATTAGGCTCGATTGGGTGACCGACCCAGTCAGCCCAAAACGGTCGACTGGGGGTCGAAATAGGCCACCGACCATATGATAGAACCGGTGCACAAAATAGAGCAACTAACCTACAGCCTCCGTTCGGCCTAGAGCCATCCGAGATCATCTGAGGCTCCAAGCCGGCCTTGCAACTCGAGAGTGGGCTGCCTCGAGAAATGCTCCATCTACCCTCAGTGCAGTTAGGGATGCCTTCCCGTACTTGCATGTAGCCTAGTTGGCGGTGTGCCAACTCTATCTGAAGCCGTCTAGCCATCAGTCCACACATGGCCCCCATCTGGTGTCCAAACCAAGACCTACTAGATAACCGAGCTACTCAAATGCCTTCTCCTCATATGAGGGGCTTACAAGTAGAGTTAGCTAGTTCCCGCGTAGTAACCCGAGAGTGGAGCATTGATATCTAACAAGAGCACTCAGCCGCGGGAGCTTGTAGGTGACGTGGTTCAATCCATCCCAAAATATGTGCTTCACAATTTCACAGCTAGCTAGCAAGATAAGCAATTCAA